>NW_025539982.1:0-10566 GCF_020615455.1 Coregonus clupeaformis | reverse complement strand
TGGTCAGATATACTTGATGTGCTTATAATTTGTTTCTGCATGTCATACCTAAGTTTGCTAATCTTCCAATAAAATAATTAAAGTAGTTGGCAATATCAGTTGGATTTGTATGAAATTGTCATTTTTTTCCCTTTCCAGTTTCATTTTGTAGCAAATGCACTAGCTAGTTTATCCCACTCAAATACCCTGCTCAAACAGAGGATCTATGTAATGTTTATCCAACCAATCTGAAACTCTTCCAAGTCAAGGTAATTTTGATTTTACAAAATTAATCCACCTGGGCCTGCCGGTGTGAAGTCTAAACTTACTACTTAACGTCACTGCACATTAAATATAGCGGGTTACTACTAGTTTTATTAGCTGTTACAATACATTCTTACTATATGTCGCTGTCTGTATCGATTATAATTGGTTTTAGCTTGGATGTCACCTGTCTACCCTTATTGTTGTTATTAAAATCCACAGCGGAAGTGTATAATCATACACGTACTGCTATGAAAGTAATTTTCCCTCTGTATTCATTCCACCCGATTCTAAGTTAAAAAACATCTCTTAAATGGAAGCAAGCCCAACAAACAGGGATAAACATACCTGAATTTTCCAATAAACTCTTGTTTGCAACTGTTACTACCAATTACACCCTAGATCAATGATGCAGAAGAGTGTGCAAGGCGAGGTATTGAATGTGTCCTGTCTGTCCATGTTCTTTTCTTCTCTTTGTTTACTTTCATTCATGAGGCTCAAGTTGCCTTACACTCATGATGATACGAAGCGTATCATGTACCACCTAAACCTATTGCTGTTACGTCTATCTCAGGTGAATATATCATCATCATACCACCTATCATCTCATCTTATCTTCCTTCCGGCACCACTGCCACACTGGTGCACGTATCTATGTGTTTTTTATTTACAGTGTGCTGAGGGCAAACAAGACAGGATTGGGGGCTATATTCTACCCAGGTCTCTCTAACTTTTACCTACACCATCTTCCCTCTCCCCGAGTGCACACCCACCTCCCACCTCCCCTCCAGATCAGTCAGGATGAAGTGGTCCATACCTATCCACTCGGGCAAGAACTGATTAATCATCAATTTGTCATATCACCAAAAACATCTATGTAATGATGTTGAGATCAACGTGAAATTGTTGTTTGCAAAATTAATCGCGTAAAGGGCATTTCGTATTTTCTTCACCTTTCCTAATCCATTTTGTTTTTCCTTAATTCATGTTAGTTAACATACTGAGAATGTAATCAAACCTAGGCGTTGAACTGACGTCTGTACGCGGAAATGTTACCTCTCACTCACTGCCACACCCAAAAGCTTGTCTTTTTTAATACTGAATCTGGCTGTGTCATCGATCATTCCTTTGCTGGCGTATTTCTGTAACCAAATAACCTTCCTACCCTGCCACTGGTTTTCGGTTTATGTAAAAAGTTTTGGCATTAATATAATATAATATCCATTTCCTTTTATCTTTCCAATCATCTCTCTTTTTGTGTATGGTGGTCCCGGGATCGATCTCCCACTACCTGCTTACTCCCGTTTCTACACGAGACCCCACCACCACTCAGCACTGCTCATAAGTGGTCTTTGCATAACATCCTTGCCAACCAATCAGATGATTATAGTGGATTTTGTTAGATGTGAAGTTGGGGGAGTCGTTGTTGGTAATATAAATGCCAGGGCGTTGTGGTGTGTTGCTGATCCTCTGCTAACAGTATTTCCAGGTTTTACAGCTCCTCGTATCAGGGGGTGTGGTTACGACCAGTGCATCGATTCCAGCCAGCCTTTAAGCCCCTTCCAGCTGGTTCTGAGTAGTCACTGAAAATCTGTCCTTTCTAGCATAAGAAAAACCAATGCAAAAATTATGTTATAATAATGGAAAAATGTCTTTTAGGCCTCTCACACTATATTTTTGTCATGTTCAGTTATGGATTTGGTTATACACTGAGTGTCCAAAACATTGGAACATCTTCTCTTTCCATACATAACTGACCAGTGTGAATCATGAAAGCTATGCTCCCTTTATTGATATCATTAATTTATTCCAAAATGAAGTTAAATCCATGTTAAATCCGCTTCCATCAGTGTAGATGAATGGGATTCCAGAGTCTAAATGGGCAAGACAACTTTTTATGTTGCCTTTTGAATGGGGTTTTTAGTAGGTGCTTGGTGCACCAGCTTGAGTGTGTCATAACTCACGTTGCTACCGGTTTTCCACACACAACCGGTTTCCCGTGTTTATCAAGAATGTCCACCACCTAAAACATCCAGCCTACACAACTGTGGGAGGCATTAGTCAACATGGCCAGCATCTGTAGAGATGCTTTTTACACCTTAAAGTCCATGCCCTAACCAATTGAGGCTATTCTCAGGGCCACAAAGAAGGTTGTGACTCAATTTAGGGAAGATGTTCCTAATGTTTTACAACTCTGTGTAGTTTTAGTCTTGGTGGAGAAAAAACTCCTTGAATAAATAGTGATTATAGCATCATTTGCCATCAAAATCTGGAATTGGGTGTTGAAGCTCAACAGTACAGCCCTCTTTGTCCACATCAGCCCTCAGCCAATATGGCGACGATGTAAGTGGGTGGTGGTGGTGGCTGCACGCACCCAGTTTCCTGAAGCCGGACCGAGGCTTTTTAACTCCACCTAAGTTTAAATTCTAGGAGTCACAATGGGAATGCTTGCCCTGATGAATGATTAATTAAAAATTAAACCAATTGTGGAGTTTGCACTGATCTCAAAATCTAGCAAATTATTTCCATCTCGGAGGAAGGGGGGCGGTGAGAGGGTCTGTGTGATGTGTCCATTGCAGTCAGAGCTTCAGGGTACTGGGTGTCTCCAAAAGCCTCTCCACCCTCCCCCAGTTTTTAAAGATCAAACAGGTTTTATATCAGTTCCAAGTCATACTACAATGAGCAAGTTATTATATACCTAAATTCAGCAAAAAAAAAACTGTCAACTCACTGTCAACTGCGTTTATTTTCAGCAAACTTAACGTGTAAATATTTGTATGAACATCAAAAGTTTCAACAACTGAGGCATAAACTGAACAAGTTCCCACAGACATGTGACTAACAGAAATTGAATAATGTATATCCCTATGATCAAGGATCCAAAATCAAAAGTAACGAAGTCAGTATCTGGTGTGGACAGCTAACTGCATTAAGCTTCAGATTTGCCAGTTCTTGGATCACCACTCTTCCCCAAGCCCCTGTTCCCGGAGGTTCATTTCTGGGATGCCCCTAGCCCTCACCCTCCCAGTCCAACAGGTCCCTCAATGGGATTTAGATGGGCTCTTTCTGTATGTAAACACTGACCATTCCTGTCTTGCGCAAATCACACCAGACAGCAGTATCCGGTGGCATTTTCGCTGGGTCATGTCAGGATGAGCCTGCAGGAAAGGTACCACATGAGGGAGGGGGATGTCTTCCCTGGCGCACAGTGTTAGGTTGCCTACCAATGACAGCAAGCTCAGTCCGATGATCTTCACTCCGCCTCAACCTCACCCCTTACCCTCATCCCGCTCCCAGAGTACAGGCCTCCCCAGCCTCTAGCAGCTCATTCCTTCTATATTTTAATCCGACCATCACCTGGTGAACAAAACTTACTCGTCAGTAAACTTTTGCCTGTCCTGTCTGGTCCACGTAGTTTGTCCCATGGCGACGTTGCTCCGGTGATGTCTGGTGAGGACATGCCTACACAACAGGCCTACAAGCCCATCAGTCCCAGCCTCTCTCACCCTATTGCCGACAGTCCAGCACTGATGGAGGGATTATGCTTCCTACCTCTCGAGTTTTGTTGCCATCACTTACTGTCCCGCAGTGTGATGTTCAATTCCGATCTTTGTTTTCTTCTCCCCGCAGTTGCTTCCAGTCCTGTCTCCCTGTAGCCTTTGCCTCGGCGGCGTCTCTCATCTGACATTCCAAATTTCTTTACCCTACCACATCTCATCCCTCATGTGCCTCCTTGTAGCATGCCTAAGAACGCGTTCTTTCCCAATGACTGAGCATCTTTTCTTTTTTTTTTTCAAGTCATAAAAGGCCTCTTTGGTATCCTAAGTTTTCATTAATTAATTGCTAAAATTAGCTATTAGTGTCATAGCGACCGTTCCACAGGTGCATGTTCATTAATTGTTTATGGTTCATTGAACAAGCATAGAAACAGTTAGTTATTTTGATTTTTTCGGATTATCTTTGAAAGACAGGGTCACAGAAAAAGTTCTTGCTTTTTCTAGTTAGTATTTAAAATCTTTTTTACTAATAAAAAACATAAACATTAAAAATTGTCCATGTGTTCAAATGTAATTCAGTGTAAACATCAAAACCAAATACCGCTCTCTGTCACCTACTTTTATATTCTGGTTTTCTCTGTTTTTTTTCTGTATTATCATTAAACAAGTCACACACATGTAGGTGACCTTAGGTAGTTTAACATCTAGACGTAAATTTAAATGGTAAGTTATTTTTACAGAAACAGATATTGTCTCTCTCTAGTCAGCAGGAAGCATATTGTGCATCCCCTTTCTACACTGTTCTTGATTATGTATACTATTTATCAAAAGTGCAGCTCCTCTACTCCAAAAATTATTTTACCTCTTCGTTTTATCACAGGATTTTTACCAAAGGTTGGCTGACCTCTTTGAATCTTATCACTCATTTATGCTATTTTTGTTTTCAAAACTTCAATTACCCAACATCATCACTGTTCAGATTTTAAATGACAGGTTATCAAACCTGTTCACGGGTTAGTTTAACTCTGATCTTTTCTGGAGTTGAAATCAATCACTTTAATTCCCTTGTACCTTACAGTAATAGAATGATCTACAATACACTTTAAAATTGAGAGGGGAATTGGTGCCTCTAGGGCATTTTCAGATGTTGTTAGGGGACCTTTTAACTGAAAATTTAATCTTTTTTTATATTGTGTTTTGCTTTGCGTGTATTGTTGTGTATAATAATGTGTATTTAATTGTGTATATGAATTGTAGTTTCATTTTTTTGTATTTGATGTGTATTGTGTAACTTTGGCTCATCTGAAAAAGAGACCTTAGTCTCAGCATTGACTCCCTACCAAAATAAGGTTTAATCAAATAATCACTAATCCTCACTAAACGGGTTTATCTATAATACTTAATATCTCCAACAAATCTTTAATGTAAGTAAACTCATCAAATTTATAGTCTGGCAAAAGTATTGAGCAAGAATGGAACAATAGGATGCTATAGCTCAATAAAAACACTGTGCTTCTGGAGTTTTTAAACTTGTGCCTGTATTCTAATACAATAGTATTATCCTGTTGGTTTATTTTGTTGTCCCTCTCCCCCTGTTTGAAATGTTTCAGTAGATGCTGCTGAGGGGTGAGTGATCTAATGATGAAGGAAATGTCCATGTAATCGATGTTGATTCTCTAGTTTCCTCCATATCATCCTCTCTTTTAATCCTCCCCATCTCACCCTCCATTATTCCATTATGCTTTCCTGGCACAACTTCACATGGTTCTCACTGGTTTGTTTCTCCATTCTCCTGTCCCCGGCACTTGCTGTGCTGTGTGCACAGTCCAGTGCACAATCAGCTGCTCTCCAAACCTTCGTCTCTGTCACATTTAGAAAAATGCAGGAGAGAAATCCACTACTCAAGGCACACAATGCACAACCTGAATGACTCATCCCTTTGGAATAAGATGAATAAACCGAGTATTGTGTCTCTCCAACACTGAATGTGAGTCATAGAAGAGATGGCGCAGACTTAGTGCCAACCCTGCACTCATACTCATTGAGACAGATTAATTCAGACCCTCACTATCTAGTGCTGTGAAGACTGTTGAAGGCTGTTGGAAGGGTCCTGTATGCATGTAGTGTCCTTTCTCTGAATGAATCTTCTGAAATCCCCTTTAATGCGCTCTGTGCAGCCAGCACTGACACGAAACTTATTCAGGGGCGTTTTCTCGCACACTCACCGCAGTGGCGCAACATATCTATCTGCAGCGTTAAATCTTTGTCTGGGTGAGAGCTCCTCCTCCAGGAATCGTGTGGTGTACGTCTGATATCTCTCACCTCTATCCCCCCCTCTACAGATAATCGCTCCTAAACAAAAAGGGGGATGATTAATTTTTGTGTATCATGGTTGTGAGACTCAGCATATGGGATGTATACAGTGTTATGCATTTATGTTGTTCCCTTAGGAAGCTGACGAATGTGAGCAGAAGCCAGACCACCGGGCAAAAACTGGTTAATGTTGTTACCCATGTTTCATAAACCAATTCAATGTGATGATGTTGTCTCAACACGGAAATGTGATTGACCACAAAAGTCATCAACGTAGAATTTAGTTTTTTTGTCCAACTTTTGTTTCAAATCCAATTCGTACATCTTCGTTTGATTTTTAGTTACAACTTAACCAATTAAATCATAGCGTTAACTGACATCTGTGCCCAGTGGGGATTACCTCTGTATCCTGCTTTATCAACCAACATGGAAAATAGGCTAAATTTCAAGCTGCTCCATGCTGGTCTTTACAGATCTATGCTGAGTCAAGCTGGTCTAACCAGCATGGTCTGTTAGTTAGGCTGGCTGACCAGCTGAAATAAGGAAGCTGGTTAGGCTGTCTGACCAGTTTGTGCTGTATGCTGGGGACCAGTTTGTGCTGGTATGCTGGTATGCTGGTATGCTGGTGTTCAAGCTGGTCAAGGTGGTCTGCTTCAAAAACCAGCACATCATTATCATATTTCCCAACATGCTCCTATTGCAGTTCGACTTTTACAATTGTTTGTGCGTCAATATCTTTTTGTTTGTTTGTTTTTGCATGTACATTTGATTGGTTAATTAATCTTATCTTTCACAAAGATATTCTTATACATTTCTCCAAGCGAATCAATCTTTTATTGTTGGCTTTATTGCTGAGTTGCTGAAATGGTTGTTTCAGTTTATTCCATAATTCTAACCCTGGCAGTCATTCTGAATTGATTTGAGTTGAATAGAAGTTCCAATTATTTGGATATCCTACTCTGCTGGGTTTAATAAATTAAATATACCTTTGCAAGCCAGCATAATGTTGTCACGATTCAGACAGGCACAAAGAACACATTCGTCACATGAAAGTTTATTTAAACTTAAGGGGAAAGGGATGTAGAGGGTTAGTGAAGGCTCAGGGGTTATCCCGTCCGATGTGCTGGGTCTGTGCCTCCCCCAGTGGCAGCGATGCGTCGATGCGTTGGTGTCAATCTGAAACACAACACAACCAGGCGAGAATGAAATGCGGCAGCAGTACAGTTCAAGGAAATCAAAATACGTGGTAACTTGTCGAAGGCTGGTCAGAGTTACGGGATTGAAGAGTAGTCAGAATTAGTAATGGCAGAAGCAGGTCTGGATCTCCTGAGGCAGAAGAGTATCCAACACCCAGGCAGTCGGTCACAAAGCCAGGGTGAGCCAGAGCGCGAGCAAACGGTTGGGTGAGCTTTGCAGGCGATCTGACACCGGAGAGCTGAACGACAGGGCCTTAAATACTGGGAGAGGGTTAGTGGGTAATGCAGGCGCCGCTGGCAAGAGTAATTAGAGCCGGGCAGAGCAGGGACAGGTGGAGCTAGTTAGGCTGAGTAGAGAGAGGGAGGTGAGCAGAGTGGAGGATGGTGCAAACCAAATTAAGGTGGTAGCGGTGGAGTGAGAGGGCTCATGACAGAACCCACCCCAAAGTCCAAAGAGCAACACCCGCGGGCGGAGGGCCCGGAGGAGGGCTAAACTCCTCCGGTCAGTGAAGCGTCCTCATCCTCGGAGGAAGCCGGGGGGCCGTGGTCGGGCAGATGGGACATCCGGATCAGGCACAGGACAGGCTTGGCCGGGCCGAGACGGTTCGAGGACCCCTCTGGGGCGGCCCCTCTGGTTTACAGGTTGATCAGGATGCCGTTGTGTTTACTTTGATGAATCTTCTCACAAATCAAACTAGCTGGCTGGAGTCCTTTCCTCAGGTCCATAGCCCTCCCAGTCAATGAGGTACTGGAACCCCTACCCCTCTGCATTACGAAGCAGGCGCGGACGGTCATAAATTAACCACTTGACGAGCCGTGGAGGAGACCAAGGCGCAGCAGGGACCAGCGGACTCCTGGGAGCGCAGGCCCAATCATTTCTGGCAGGACGACTTGTGTTGGTTGCAGATGGGAACAGGCTTGGACGAATTCATTTACATCCTTCCTCAGGGAGCCACCCAAACCTCTGGACAGGCAGGTTGTAAGTGCGGGTGGAGCCAGGGTGACAAAGCTAGGCGGGAGTCATGTCCCCACTGAACGACCTGGGACCTCAGGTCTTGGGGACAAAGGCGGTCAGCTGGGCAAGTGCTGGGACCTGGCTGGTTACGGAGAGCCTCCAGCACCTGTTCCTCAACAGCCCAGGTCAGAGCTGTGATGCAGAGACTTGGCAGAATCGACACAGGGTCCTTGGAGGGGTCAGGAGCGGAGTTAGTAGGTACTGGCCGAGGGCCAAGTGCGGAAGCAGGCAGGTTTGGTGGCAGTCCCTCCTGGTCACCCGGTCACCCAGTACGAGCTGAGGGTTGTGCCGGGCGGAGCCATGGGTAACCCAGGATGAGGGTTGGCCTGGAGAGGGGAGCAGGTGAAACTGGATAGTTTCTTGATGGTTTCCCGGACAGACCCACATCGAACCGGGGCCGTACATGTACCGATCCGGTAGATTATTTCAGTGCCCGGGCAGAATAGGAGGTGTCAATCGGAGGTTCTCAGTCCCAGTTGGCGTGCCAGCTTGATGTCCATTATGTTGTTTTCGAGAATCCACCAGAGCAGCCAGGGTGTGAGTTGAGTCAGGGAGGCGGAGGTAACTTGCAGCAGGGGTTTGCGGTCGGAGGGCTGGATGGTCATTTAGACTCAGCCGACTCCCCTATGCCCGGTGACCGTACCAAGGCATTACCACACGATGTCCATCACCTCCACAATAGAGGCAGAGGTTTGAGGTGAAGCGTCGCTAGCTTCTGCAGGAGTGAGAGAGGCTGGCCCAATCTCCATGAAGCTCAGACTGATCAAGCTGACCTGGGTAAGTGGCAGTAGATGACAGGAACCCAGTCGGATCTCTCCGAATGCCGGTAGTAGGTGGACCTTGGCGCCCCCTCTCACGGCGGCGGGTCTGTATCCCTCTGCTCGATCCCTGACAGTCAGTCGCGATGGCTTCATCAAGAGTGGAAGGCAGTTCATGGAATTTTCGTCCTTGAGCCTTTAGTCAGCCAAACTATGGAAAACGCGTCCACCAACGATGGTGTGTTCCACCCGTCTAGCCAGGGTTCGGAAGTCGATGGAATGGTCTGCGGCTGTACGTCTGCCTTGTCGAATACTGAACAGTTCACGGGAGACGCCTCTGCGGTTGGTGAATCCAGGTCAAAACACCTTCAGCATCTCCTCAGCAAACAGGTCGAAGGTTGCACATGCGGGGTTTGTGATTCGAACTCTGCTGTTCCCCAGAGTCGAGCTCGGCCCGTCCAGGTGAGTGATGGCATACCCAGCTCTAGCCCCCTCCGTGGAAGGTCCTTGGCTGCAAGAAACTGAAGTCGGCAGCTAGTCAGGAATGGCGGACCTGGGTTGGTCGCCGTTGAACCGCTCGGGGTTTCAATCTTGGGTTCGAAGACGGCGGCTGCGTGGCCCGAGGCAGGCGCCTCGGGGGCCAGGGCTGGTGGGCAGACTGGCTGGGGTCAGGTTGGTGGGGAGTTGAATGATCATGGCCAGTTGTTGTTGCTGCTGTTGGGACTGCTGCTGGTGCTGCTGAACTGCTGATGCTGTTGGTGGCCGACCTGAAGCAGAGAGATACGCCGCTCATGCGGCCTAAGCTCTCTCTCAGTGTGTTCAAGCGTAGCATGGCGGTGGGTTAGCTCCAGGCTCTTCGGTTTCCATGTCGGCGAAGTGTGCGCTGAGTCCATGATGGTCAGATCGTGCTGTCACGATTCAGACAGGCACACCACATTCGTCACACCAGAAAGTTTATTTAAACTTAAGGGGGGAAAGGGATGTAGGGAGTGAGTGAAGGCTCAGGGGTTATCCGTCCGATGTGCTGGTCTGTGCACTCCCCCAGTGCGTATCGTCCCGATGGCGCTGGTGGTTGCGATGATCCAGGGAGTCCTGGGGGAAACCCTGGCAGGCGAGGAATGAAACCAGGCAGCAGTACAGTTCAAGGGAAATCAAAATCGTGAAGTAGCGAGGCAGAAGGCTGGTCAGAGTTACCGGGATTGAAGAGTAGTCAGAATTATAATGGCAGAAGCAGGTCTGGATCTCCTGAGGCAGAGAGTATCCAAAAACCAGGCAGTCGGTCACAACAGGGGTGGGCAGAAAGCGCGAGCAAACAGGTTCGGGTGTGAGCTTGCAGACGATCTGACACCGGAGGCTGAAAGACAGGGCCTTAAATACTGGGAGAGGTTAGTGGGTAATGCAGCGCAGCTGGCAGAGTAATTAGAGCCCGAGGCAGAGCAGGGACAGGTGGAGTTGGATTCAGTACAAAGGTAGAGGGGGGGAGGTGAGCAGAGTGGAAGATAGTGGAAACCAATTAAGGTGGTAACCCGGTGGAGTGAGAGGGC
>NW_025539981.1:0-10568 GCF_020615455.1 Coregonus clupeaformis | reverse complement strand
ACCACCCACCTATCTCTTTAACACCATCCATTTGGATTTCTATTTTATAGATATTTTTCTAACTGTACATTTTATATTTACATTTTAGTCATTTGTGCAGATGCTCTTATCCAGAGCGACTTACAGTTATGAGTGCATACATTTTCCATACTGGCCCGTGGAAATTCTAACCCACAACCCTACGTGGCACATGCTGCCAGTGTTCTACCAACTGAGCTACAGGAGGATATCACTTACTGTGATGTTTTACAAAAGTTCTGAACCCCTCTATTCTCATTGTTTCACAGATTGTAAATTGGAAAATATTTTTGTTGTTAAGCTAAAAGTAGCTTATATTATTGATCGATTGACTATGACTTTTCAGATCACCCAGTAATGTTATCTGCAAGGTTAGTTCCAGGTAAATATTGCAAAACTTTAGCCATTCCTGGACCTGTGACCAAAAACAAGCTTACACAAATGGACAGTACCAAAACAAATGATCTAATGATTCTGGTTCCCTTCGCAGCAAAATCTACAGAGCTGTAAAGATTGTATCCCCATATAAATACCATTCTATTGGTAGCAAGAATTTTATATATAATAATTTAAATTGAAAGATTCTAAGTTTTGAATCCGTGTCGTCTTTGCTGTATCAGTTCATAAACACTATGCAATTGAATCAGCACGCTGCCAAAATCTCTTCCCCAACTATTTTGCAATCTATATGGACCGCTGTCAATCTTTTGTCCTTAAATTGAAATCTCGGTATACTTTTTTTAATTTATCACAATTTTCTTTAACCAATTGTGTTCTTTTAATGCAGTGGCAGACAGAGTTCTTTACTTTTTTCCCCTTCCACTTCTCTCTTCCATTTTATACAATTATTTGGTTGTAATTTTGGGTAGAGAGACATTTGCATATGTTTTTGTTAGCTGCATGTGCTAAAATATTACAGTGGGGAAAAAGTATTTAGTCAGCCACCATGTGCGTTCTCCCACTTAAAAAGATGAGAGGCCTGTACTTTTCATCATAGGTACACGCTAACTATGACAGACAGCTGAGGAAAAAATCCAGAAAATCACATTGCTGGATTTTTTAATGAATTTATTTGCAAATTATGGTGGAAAATAAGTATTTGGTCACCTTACAAACAAGCAAGATTTCTGGTCTTCACAGACCTGTAACTTCTTTTTTAAGAGGCTCCTCTGTCCCCACTCGTACATGTATTTGGTACCGGTTTGAACTTGTTATCAGTATAAAAGACACCTGTCCACAACCTCAAACAGTCACACTCCAAACTCCACTATGGCTAAGACCAAAGAGCTGTCAAAGGACACCAGAAACAAAATTGTGGACCTGGCACCAGGCTGGGAAGACTGAATCTGCAATAGGTAAGCAGCTTGGTTTGAAGAAATCAACTGTGGAGCAATTATTAGAAATGGAAGACAACAAGACCACTGATAATCTCCTCGATCTGGGGCTCCACGCAAGATCTCACCCGTGGAGTCAAAATGACCACAAGAACGTGTGAGCAAAAATCCCAGAAATCCACACGGGGACTCTAGTGAATGCACCCGCAGAGAGCTGGGACCAAAGTAACGAAGCCTACCATCAGTAACACACCATGCCACCAGGGACTAAATACTGAAGAAGATGTGTCCTGCTTAAGCCAGTACATGTCCAGGCCCGCCTGAAGTTTGCTAGGAGTGCATTTGGATGGATCTCAGAAGAGGATTGGGAGAATGTCATATGGTCAGATGAAACCAAAATATAATCTTTTTGGTAAAACTCAACCCGCCGTGTTTGGAGGACAAATAATGCTCATTGCATCCAAAGAACACCACTACACCTACTGTGAAGCATGGGGGTGGGAAACATCATGCTTTGGGGCTGTTAATTCTGCAAAGGGACCAGGACGACTGATCCTTGTAAAGGAAAGAATGAATGGGGCCATGTATCGTGAGATTTTTGAGGAAAACCTCCCCTCCATCAGCAAGGGTTGAAGATGAAACGCGGCTGGCTCTTTCAGCACGACAATGATCCCCAAACACACCGCCCCGGGCAACGAAGGAGTGGCTTAAGAAGCATTTCAAGGTCCTGGAGTGGCTCTAGCCAGTCTCCAGATCTGAACCCTCAGGCAGAAAATCTTTTTGGAGGGAGTTGAAAGTCCGCGTTGCCCAGCGAAGCAGCCCCAAAAATCACTGCTCGAGAGGAGATCTGCATGGAGGAATGCCGCCCAAAATACCAGCAACTAGTGTGTGAAAACTTGTGAAGACTTTCAGAGAAACATTTGACCTGTGTCATTGCCAACAAAGGGTAATATAACTAAAGTATTGAGAAACTTTTGTTATTGACCAAATACTTATTTTCCCACCATAATCTGCAAATAAATTCATAAAAAATCCTACAATGATTTTCTGAAAAAAATTCTCATTTTGGTCGTCATAGTTGACGTGTACCTATGATGAAAATTACAGGCCTCTCTCTATCTCTTTGAGCGGGAGAACTTGTACAATTGGTGGCTGACTAAATACTTTTTTTTCCCACTGTAACTCCACCAGTCCTACTCTATGATATCATTTACTGAAGATTATACTTTTTTTTTACCATTTTATTTAAAAAATAATGGTTTTTTTATCAATTAGTCTATATTTGAGCTTAACTCACAATATTTGTTGCATTATTTGTTCTGTCGCTTTCTGGAGGATTAAAATTGAAATTGCAAACCAACTTTCTATGGCTTGTTTTAGAAATAGGATATTTGGGAGATGATTTCTTTTCAAATGACTGAAAGAGAGAGGTTGTAATCTGAATAGCGGGAAAAAGGTCATTCTTTGAACATTGGGTGAGACAAACTTAATTTGCCAGAGAACCAGTTCGGATTTAAGTATAACTTTGGTATGACTGGAAGCTTTAGGTGATAGGTCTAATGCTCTAATATTTAATAATTTCTGTCCTCCGAATTCATATTCATTATTTAAATAGGCCTGTTTGATTTTGTCTGGCTTGTCAGCTCCAAATAAAATGGAATATTGCCTTTCTCATACATTTCAAAAACTGTTTGCTAGGGCGAGGCAAGACCATAAGCAAATAGATAAACTGGGATAATACTAAAGAGTTAATCAGGGTGATTTTTCCACAAAATTGACAGGTATTTTTCCTTTTATGGTAGCAAGATCTTATCTATTTCTGCTAACTTTATATAAAAATGTATTGGAGTGAGATAATTTCTTTCTTTCGGGATATGTATCTTAAAGTATATCCACATCACCATCAGACCATTTGAGAACTACATGTAATGTGAAAATTGTGTATTTTAGTGATCCAACTCTTGGATATTATTGTTGGATCTGGATTTTAATAGCTAACATTTCGGCGGCTATAATAAATAGATATGCCGATAGTGGACAACTTTGTTTCACTCCTCTTGACAGTTTAAAACTTTCTGAGAAATAGCCATTAATTACTATTTTACACTTTAGGGTTACTTATACATGATTTTAAATCCTATATTTTATAAGAGATTCTCCAAAATTGAAATGCTCCAGGCATTTATATATAAATCCCAGCCGATTTCCTTATCAAATGCCTTTTCAAAGTCTGGCTTATGAATAGCCAGCCCTGCTTCTCAGAGCTTTCATAGTGTTCTATTGTTTCCAGTACTTGCCTTTATATTATCTCCAATGTATCGTCCATGTAAAAACCTGTCTGATTAGGAATTAATAATGTCCGACAATACCTTTTAATTCTACGTGCATATACATTTTGCTAGAATATTTGCACCACAACACTGAAGTGGTAATGGGCCTCCAATTTTTTTAATGGACTGGATCTTTTATATTTTCCACTTGTATCCTTGTTTCAGTAATAATGTAAATCTGTACCTTCATCTTGAGTGTCTGATAATCTACCATTTATATAGGAGTGGTTAAAAAGGTTTGGTATACTCAAGACTGGTATGCCATCCAACCTGGAGTTTTCACGGATTTTCCCACTGCATCCAGGTTCCTCTGTAATTTCAACCTTTACATGAGTCTTTCTGTATGGCTGTTAATTTTACATTATCAATAGAAAACAAATCCTTAAGCAATTAGCTTTCAGTTAGAGGGAGATGGAGGAAGTACTGGAAACGAAAAACATATTACATTTACGCTATTTAGCAGACGCCCATATCCAGAGCGATTTATATGGCATTAGGTTAAGTGCCTTGCCAAGGGCACATCGACAGATTTTTCACCTAGTCGGCTCCGGGGATTAGGAACGGCAGCTGACCTTTCGAGTTACTGGCACAACGCTCTTCCAATCACTAAGCCACCCGCCGCCATGTGCTTAAAGCACTTTGGTTTCTCCTTCAATATATAATTTCGGTGAATCATGGTTGACCGTCATTTGTAACATTGTTTGCGTAAATTATTTTTGGTAGCATTTTCATGTTGAAGATTAAAAATTAATTGGGTGCATTTTTCTCATATTCCATCCAGTTTGCTTTTATTCATTTAATATATTACACTTGATCTTTCTCCATTTCTTTTAGTTTTTCCTCTAATTTATTCTGAGCCTCTTATGTTAAATTTTTATTGCTATTTCATCTGTTCTGTTAGACCTTCTATTTCCTTTGTTATAGCTTAGGACTCTTTTGACCTAAATTGTTTTTGTTTTCGAGAGATGAGTGACTGAATTGCATGGCCTCTAAAGGCACATTTAAAAGTGTCCTTACACAATAAGGGGATTTGTGTACCAATGTTATGCTCGGAAAACTTCAGCTTATAAATTCTCTTGTCCTAGTTAAAAACAAGTTATCATCCAATAGGCTTTGATTACATTTCCACCATCCTCGCCCTACGTGGAAATTCAGTAAAGAGTAATGTATATGCCAATTATATGATGGTGCGCACTCGCATTCTGTCCCCTCTATCAACACTTTTTAAACTTTTGAAGCAAATGAGAATGATATAAGAAAGAAGTCAAGATGACTAGCTTGATTGAGCCCTCCATGCCATGTATATCTCACTAGATCAGTGGAGATATTTAAGCTCCATATATCTACTTAGTTCTAATGTATCCATGACATCTCACGATTTCCTTAAGAGCATGAGGGTGATAGTTTGTAGTGTGATTTCCTTTACGGTCCATTGAGCTATTTTAAAACGTTATTATAATCTCCTACCATAATAATAGAGTTTTGTATTGCTTGTAGGGTTGATCATTTATTGCAGCATGTTGTCAAAGAAGTGTAGATCATCATTATTTGGTCCGTAGAAGGTTAATGGAGCCATATCTGGTTATGGTCCAATAACATATTTAAAATAATCCATCTACTATGTGATCTGTTTGGACAATTTGGTACATATTCGGATCAACTTACTGTTAATTAATATCATTACCCTTTTGAGTTTCTTTTGCCCATTTCTTTTTGCTCATGGGAGAAGCCATATTTTGTTCTCCACTATTCCGCCTCAGCAAAGCTCCCTCCTCATCCCAAGTTGGGAACGCTATCCCAGTGACTGGCATACCACCCGTCTCCTGAATCCCCAGGCCCCGAGAGGCCAGGACCCATCCATCGAAAACAGCAAGCAGTGCCACCCACAGAACAGAAGCAGGTCATTGACCACCAAAGCATTTCCAATGCTCTCTGCTCTCAATATATAAGCAGTTGGAGTCGGAAGTTTACATACACTTAGTTGGAGTCACTTCAAATCCTGTGGTTTTTCAACCACTCCACAAATTTCTTTGTTAACAAACTATAGTTTTTGGCAAGCTATTAGGACATCTACTTTGTGCATGACACAAGTCATTTTTTCCAACACCATTGTTACAGACAGACTATTTCACTTATAATTCACTGTATCACAATCTCCAGTGGGTCAGAAGTTTACATACACTAAGTTGGAGTCTTTAAACAGCTTGGAAAAATTCCCGAGTACTATGTCATGGCTTTAGAAGCTTCTGATAGGCTAATTGACATACACTTGAGCCACTTGGAGGTGTACCTGTGGGATGTATTCTGAAGGCCTACTCTTCAAACTCCAGTGCCTCTTTGCTTGACATCATGGGAAAATCAAAAGAAATCAGCCAAGACCCCAGGAAAAATATTGTAGACCCCCACAAGTCTGGGTTCTATCCTGGGGACAATTTCCAAATGCCTGAAGGTACCACGCGCCTTATCTGTACAAATGCAATAGTATGCAAGTATAAACACCTATGGGACTCACGCAGCCGGCCATACCGCCTCAGGAAGGAGACGCTGTTTGTATCCTAGAGATTTAACGTACATTGGTGCTGGAAAGTGCAAACTCAATCCCCAGAACAACAGCAAAGGACCTGTGAAGATGCTGGAGGAAACAGGCACAAAAGTATCTACTGTATATCCACAGTAAAATCGATCCTATATCGTACATAACTCTGAAAGGCTGCTCTAGCAAGGAAGAAGCCACTGCTCCAAAACCGCCATAAAAAGCCAGAATACGTAGTTTGCAACTGCACATGGGGACAAAGATCATACTTTTGGAGAAATGTCTCTGGTCTGATGTGAAACAAAAATAGAACCGTTTTTGGCCATAATGACCATCGTTATGTTTGGAGGAAAAGGTGCAATTCATGTCGAAGAACACCATCCCAACCGGTGGAAGCATGGGGGGGGCAGCATCATGCTGTGGGGGTGCTTTTGCTGCAGGAGGGACTTGTGCACTTCACAAAATAGATGGCATCATGAGGAAGGAAAACTATGTGGCTTAGTATTGAAGCGAAGAGCATCAAGACATCAGTCAGGAAGTTAAAGCTGGTCGCAAAATGTGTCTTCCATAAATGGACAATGACCCCCCAAGCATACTTCTGAAGTTGTGGCAAAATGGCTTAAGGACAACAAGTCAAGGTATAGGAGTGGCCATCACGAAGCCCTGACCTCAACCTGTATAGGAAATGTGGGCAGATCTGCAAAAAGCGCAAAGTGCGAGCAGCGAGGCCCCACAAAAAGCCTATGAAGGCTACCCAAACGCTTAAGACCTGCTAAACTAATTTAAAGGCAATGCTACCAAATTGCTATTGTATTACATTACATTACATTTTTGCTGGTTGTGCAATTATTATTTTTTAGCAAACAATTATTGTGGTTCATCCTATATTCTCCTAACATCCTTACTCCTTGCAACAGATGTGGTAAACACACACACACACACACGCAGCCACGCACGCACACACACACACACACGCACACGCACACACGCACACACACACGCGCACACACGCACACACACGCACACACGCGACACACACACACACACACACACACACACACACACACACACACACACACACACACACACACATGCCACACACACACACATACTTTACACACTCCAATCCTTTTTCCACAATCAACCGACAAGCTCAGATGCTCTGCTGCTGTTACATCCCAGAGCCCAACTCAAGAAAGGACCTGATTTTTATTTAATGCATATAGAGTTACAGCTGTTTGAGAAAGCATGCAAGCATCGAGCAAAAATTTACAACAATGTGAGATTTGATTAACCCAAGTGTAAAGTCCTAGCTGATGGAGATCAGATTCCACTCTCTTCCCCTGAGACACAAACACTCGGTCCCGGTAACCATTTTCCCTTAAGTATCTCTGTGCAATCAGACTTTTGATTATTTTGTGCCACCAGGCCACAATAATTTCTCTGATTGCCAGAGTGTGACTCTCTCCCCATGGGTTACTGCAGCCAGTGCTGCCAGCACTGCCACTACCTGGGTGGGGGTACCGCATCGAATCCCCACCTGCCAGGGTAGTACAAGGGTCATCAAGGTTCTCATTAGCAGCTTTGAGAACTTCTTTGTATATTATGCGCTCCCCATCAGGGGGCTCTTGGCTTTTAGGACCAACCCTGCCAGGCAGGCCCAGAATCTTGAGGGGCTGTGTGCTGCGTTTTAAGTGAGGTTCTGACCGCATTTATCTTTCTGTTTTGGCTGCATATAGGCACCCTACAGCAGGTCCATAAAACTAGATGGGGACTTTTCTTTGGTGTATGGGGGCGCTCAGGTGGGTGTCTAGGGATATAGGGTTGGGGACCGCTCCATCATGATAGGACAATAAATAAATAAATTAGATGTATACTTTATTTTAAAATGTATATCCTCATCTGCACAACATTGAAAGCTTCCTTTCACAACTCCCTGCCTACAGACACACGCTTGGTTCTGGGATATTCAACCTTTCTCCTTTCTCACTCACTTAACGCCACACTTTTCCAAACACCAAAACGCACACCACACTCCTTCCACTACACTTCATCTACACATACCCACATACTGTGCCTTCTATGTCTTCTGGTTTGCTTATGTTTTTAATCTCCACTATGTTGATTGGAGTATCTGTGGTTCTAATTAGTTGTATTTGAAGATGTATTATTTTGCTTGTAATACCGTCTTATCCCTTTATAAAATACTATAAATACTATAAAATGTGCCTCTTATTACAATCCCTTTTAATTGGCTAGTATCGGGTGTCTCCTTTATCTTCGACCGATTACTGATATTGGAATATTATGTTTTTATCTTGAGGTGGTTTGTACCGCTGTGTAATCAACACGCCTATCTTGTCTACCGGGAAGTCTAGTTTTCCCAATTTTTTCCTCAGCTTCCTATGCAGTCCTGTTCTGTAAGCTCCTAGGGAAGAGTTCTGGGTGGTTCCAAACTTCTTCCATTTAAGAATGATGGAGGCCACTGTGTTCTTGGGGACTCCCAGTGCACTTCTTACACTTCCTTAGATCTGTGCTCGACACAATCCTGTCTCGGAGCTCTACAGACAATTCCTTCCAACCTCATGGCTTGCTTTTTGGCTCTCAGCTGCTCTGTCAACTGTGGGACCTTATATAGACAGGTGTGTGCCTTTCCAAATCAATCAATCAATCAATCAATTTTATTTTTATATAGCCCCTCTTACATCAGCTAATATCTCAAGTGCATTGTACAGAAACCCGTGCCTAAACCCCCAAACAGCTAGTAATGCAAGTAAAGAAGCACGTGCCAGGAAAACTCAGAAAGGCGAAACCCTAGGGAGAAACCCTAGAGAGGAAATCCAGGCTATGAGGGGTGGCCAGTCCTCTTCTGGCTGTGCCGGGTGAAGATTATAACAGAATCCATGCCAAGATGTTCAAAAATGTTCATATGATAAGCATGGTCAAATAATAATCAGGAATAAATCTCAGTTGGCTTTTCATAGCCGATCATTAAGAGTTGAAACAGCAGGTCTGGGACAGGTAGGGGTTCTATAACCGCAGGCAGAACAGTTGAAACTGGAATAGCAGCAAGGCCAGGCGGACTGGGGGACAGCAAGGAGTCACCACGGCCGGTAGTCCCAACGTATGGTCCTAGGTGCTCAGGCTCCCCAGTTGGCTTTTCAGCCGATCATTAAGAGTTGGAAAACAGCAGGTCTGGGACAGGTAGGGGTTTCTGTAAACTGCAGGCAGAAATCAGCTGGAAACTGAAATAGCAGCAAGGCCAGGCGGACTGGGGACAGCAAGGTGTCATCATGCCCGGTAGTCCTGACGTATGGTCCTAGGGCTCAGGTTCTCAGGGAGAGAAAGAGAGAACGAGAAATTAGAGAGAGCATACTTAAATTCACACAGGACACTGGATAAGACAGAAGAAGTACTCCAGGTATAAACTAACTAACCCCCAGCCCCCCCCACACATAAACTACTGCAGCATAAATACTGGAGGCTGAGACAGGAGCGGTCTGGACACTGTGGCCTCATCCGAAGAAACCGGACAGGGCCAAACAGGAAGGATATAACCTCACCCATCCTGCCAAAGCACAGCCCTCGCACTACTAAGAGGGATATCCTCAACCACCAACTTACAATCCTGAGACAAGGCCGAGGTATAGACCCACAGAGGTCTCCACCACAGCACAAACCAAGGGGGGGCACGCTCAACCCAGACAGGGAAGATCACGCCAGTAACTCAACCCACTAAAGTGACGAACCCTCCTAGGGACGGGGCATGAAAGAGCACCAGCAAGCCAGTGACTCAGCCCCTGCAACAGGGTTAGAGTGCAGAGAACCCCAGTGGAGAGGGGAACCGGCCCGGGCAGAGACAGCAAGGGCTGTTCGTTGCTCCAGAGCCTGCTCACCTTCACTCCTGGGCCAGACTACACTCAATCATATGACCTACTGAAGAGATAAGTCTTCAGTAAAGACTTAAAGGTTGGAGACCGAGTCTGCGTCTCTCACATGGGTAGGCAGACTGTTCCATAAAAATGGAGATCTATAGGAGAAAGCCCTGCCTCCCGCTGTTTGCTTAGAAATTTAGGGACAATTAGGGAGGCTCATGCCTTGTGACCGTAGCGTACGTATTGGATGTACGGCAGGACCAACTCGGGAAAGATAGGTAGGAGCAAGCCCATGTAACTTTATAGGTTAACAGTAAACCCTTGAAATCAGCCTATTATTAACAGGAAGCTAATGTAGGGGAAGCTTAGCATCATGTCCAATCAATTGAATTTACTTACAGGTGGACTTCCAATCAAGTTGTAGAAACATCAAAGGATGATCAATGGAAACAGGATGCACATGAGCTCAATTTCGAGT
>NW_025539980.1:0-10569 GCF_020615455.1 Coregonus clupeaformis | reverse complement strand
ACAGTGAGCTCCATAATTCACTGGACAGTGACCATTCTTTTTGTTATTTTGGTTCTGTACTCTAGCACTTTGAGTTTGAAAGGATACAATGACAATGAGGGTGAAGTGCAGACTGGTAGCTTTAATTTGAGGGTATTTTCCTACATATCGGATGAACCGTTTACGAATTATAGAAGCTTTTGTACATGGTCCCCCCATTTTCGGGCATCAAAAACATTGGACAGTTTAACATAATGTAGAATAAAGTAATCAACATTGTTACATATTTGGTCGCATATCGCTTTGCATGCAATGACTGCTTGAAGTCTGCGTATGCATCGCCATCACCAGACGCTGGGTATCTTCCTGGTGATGCTCTGCCAGGCCTGTACTGCAGCCATCTTCAGTTCCTTGCTTGTTTCGGGGACTTATTGCCTTAAGTCTCCTCTTCAGCATGTAAAATGCATGTTCAATTGGATTCAGATCTGGTGATTGACTCGGCCAGTCAAGGTTTTTCCACTTTTTGGCCATCAAAACCCCCTTTGTTGCTCTAGCAGTATGTTTAGGGTCATTGTCTTGTTACAGTGATTAAGTTGCCGTCGGCAATGAGTTTGAGCATTTGGTTTTATCTGACAGAATTAATTGTTCTACTTCTGTCTGCAGTCAATCATCGATGAAGACAAGTGAGCCTGTTCCACTGGCAGCCATACAGGCCCAAGTTATAACACCCTCCACCATGTTTCATGGATGAGGTGGTATGCTTTGGATCATGGGCATTCCTTTTTTCTCCACACTTTGTCTTTCCATCACTCTAGTATGTTAATCTTTGTCTTATCTGTCCACAATATTTTTTTCCAGAACTCTTGGGGTTCTTTTAGGTGCTTTTTAGCAAACTGTAATCTTGCTTCTGTTCTTCAGGCTTATCAGTGGTTTGCATCTTGTAGTGTACCTCTGTAGTCCTGCTGGTGTAGTCTTCTGCGTGGTAGACTTTGACACATCTACACCTGCATCCAGAGAGTGTTTTTGATCTGTTGGGCTGTTATCAGGGTTTTTTTCTTCACCATAGAGAGTATTCTCCGGTCATCCACTACAGTGGTCTTCCTCTGTCTACCGGGTCTTTTTGACATTTGAGTTCACCGGTTGTTTATTTCTTGTTAATGATGAACAAAACCTGTTGACTTGGGCATGGCCAGGTTTTTTGCAATGTTCCTGAATGATTGATTTTCATTTCTGAGCCTTATGATGGCCAAACTTCATTTGCATCGACACTGCTGTCTTCCTCATGTTGTCACACCCCAATAACAACCTCCAAAGGCAATAGCAACTTCTAGAATCATTACTATTCATCAATAGCTCTCCTGCATTCACTAACGACACAAATGAATTCACCCTGCCTAACGACACACACTCTGTGAAGCCAATTTAACAAATACTTGTAGTACCTTAAAATGGGGGGACCATGTACAAAAGGTGCTGTCATTTCTAAACGGTTCATCCGATATGTATGAAAATACCCTCAAATTAAAGCTGACTGTCACGATCGTCATACATAGAGGAGGAGGACCAAGGTGCAGCGTTGAATGTGAACATAATATTTATTTGAATGATCACCCGATCCAACAACAAAACAACGACGTGACAGTCGACGGTCAATACACAACCAAACACGAACAAAAACCCACAACACCCACAGGAAAACATACAGATTAATAGGCTCCCAATCAGAATAACGAGCCGATCAGTTGACACCTCGTTACCTCCGATTGCGAGTCACTGACCAAACATAGAAATGCACCCAACAGAAATACAAACATAGAAATACACCCAAATAATGAACACACCCTGGCTCACTATACAGAGTCCCGGGAGCCAGAGCGTGACAGTACCCCCTAAAGGCGCGGACTCGACCGCGCCTCAACACGGACTAAACAAGGGAGGGCTGGGTGGGCACACCTCTCGGCGGTGGCTCGGCTCCGTCCTGATCCCCACCTCCTCTCCAACCCCCCAAAGTACCCCTGGTCCTGTCCAGCCCCGCTGGCCGGAGCCGGACCGACGACACGCGCCCTGGCCTGATGCGTGGAGGAGGAACGGGCCGACCAGGGACCACCACTGACCTGGTGCGGGGAGCTTGCCGATGGGCCAACTGGGCCCTGGCGACGCGCACCACAGACTTGGTGCGGAGAGCAGGAACGGGCCGGACAGGGCTGACGAAAACGCACCACAGACTTGGTGCGGAGAACAGGCACGGGCCGGCCGGACTGGCCGCCGCACCCCACTGGCTTGGTGTGGGGCAGGACACCGAGTCGGTGTCGACGCACCCCTGACTGGTGCGGGGAGCAGGAGCGAAGACGAGCCCGTACGACGCGCAACCACAGACCTGGTGCGGAGAGCGGGAACGGGCAGAGTCGGGCTGAGACGCACCTCAGACTCGGGGAGCAGGAATGGGCCGGACTGGCTTGGCGACGCGCACCACAGACCTGGGTGCGGAGAGCAGGAACGGGCAGAGCCGGGCTGACGAGACGCAACAGCGATGCGGGGGAGCAGAACGGGCCGGACTGGACTGACACTACCACTGGCTTGTCGCGGAAGCTTGGATGGGCCGGACTGTACTGGGGACACACACCACTGGCCCCCACACCGGGATCTGAACGGGCCGGACCGGACTGGCAACACACGCCAAGTACCTCTCGCCGTGCCTCCACTTCCTCCATCCCTCTTTGACCAGTGGCCCCCGTAACCCGGCGGCCTTCTCCAGCAACCCACTGGACCGCTCTTATCGCGACTCCTGTGGTCCGACGTCTCGAGCCCCCCTAAAAATTTTCGCGTCTCTCCTACCCGTGAACCAGGTCTCCAAGACCTCGCCAGCCTCTCGCCCTTCTGCCATAGCCAAGCCCTTCTCCCTCCTCACTGCGACCCGGTCCAGGAGGCGAAGGAGATCTGTGAGGGATCTCTGGCGACGGCTCCTGGACATGCTGCTTGGTCCCATCTTGGTGGGTTTTTCTGTCGATCGTCATACATGGAGGAGGACCAAGGCGCAGCGTTGAATGTGAACATAATATTTATTTGAATGATCACCCGATCCAACAACAAAACAACGACGTGACAGTCGACGGTCAATAAACAACCAAACACGAACAAAAACCCACAACACCCACAGGAAAACATACAGATTAAATATGGCTCCCAATCAGAGATAACGAGCCGACAGCTGACACTCGTTACCTCCGATTGGGAGTCACTGACCAAACATAGAAATGCACCCAACAGAAATACAAACATAGAAATACACCCAAATAATGAACACACCCTGGCTCACTATACAGAGTCCCGGAGCCAGAGCGTGACACTGACAGTCTGCACTTCACACTCATTGTCATTGTATCCTTTCAAACTCAAAGTGCTAGAGTACAGAACCAAAATAACAAAACAATGGTCACTGTCCAATGAATTATGGAGCTCACTGTATATACACTACCAGTCAAAGGTTTTAGAATACCTACTCATTCAAGGGTTTTTCTTTCTTTTTACTATTTTCTACATTGTAGAATAATAGTGAAGACAACAAAACTATGAAATGACACATATGGAATCATGTAGTAACCAAAAAAGTGTTAAACAAATCCAAATATATTTTATATTTTTAGATTCTTCAAATAGCCGCCCTTTGCCTTGATGACAGCTTTGCACACTATTGGCATTCTCTCAACCAGCTTCATGAGGTTGTCACCTGGAATGCATTGCAATTAAGAGGTGTGCCTTCTTAAAAATTAATTTGTGGAATTACTTTCCTTCTTAATTGAGACAATCAGTTGTATTGTGACAATGTAGGGGGGGTATACAGAAGATAGCCCTATTGGTAAAAGACCAAGTCCATATTATGGCAAGAACAGCTAAAATAAGCAAAGAGAAACGACAGTCCATCATTACTTTAAGACATGAAGGTCAGTCAATAAAGAACATTTCAAGAACTTTGAAAGTTTCTTCAAGTGCAGTTGCAAAAACCATCACGCGCTATGATGAAACTGGCTCTCATGAGGACCGCCACAGGAATGGAAGACCCAGAGTTACCTCTGCTGCAGAGGATAAATTCATTAGAGTTACCAACCCAAATAAATGCTTCACAGAGTTCAAGTAACAGACACATTTCAACATCAACTGTTCAGAGGAGACTGTGTGAATCAGGCCTTCATTGTCAAATTGCTGTAAAGAAAACACTACTAAAGGACAGCAATAAGAAGAAGAGACTTGCTTGGGCAAAGAAACCCGAGCAATGGACATTAGACCGGTGGAAATTTGTCCTTTGGTTTGGAGTCCAAATTTGAGATTTTTGGTTCCAACCGCTGTGTCTTGTGAGACGCGGTGTGGGTGAACGGATGATCTCCGCATGTGTATTTCCCACCATAAAGCATGGAGGAGGAGATGTTATGGCGTGGGGGTGCTTTGCTGGTGACACTGTCTGTGAATTATTTAGAATTCAAGGCACACTTAACCAGCATGGCTACCACAGCATTCTGCAGCGATATGCCATCCCATCTGGTTTGGGCTTAGTGGGACTATCATTTGTTTTTCAGCAGGACAATGACCCAACACACATCCAGGCTGTGTAAGGGATATTTTACCAAGAAGGAGAGTGATCGATTGCTGCATCAGTTGACCTGGCCTCCGCAATTCCCCGACCTCAACCAAATTGAGATGGTTTAGGATGAGTCGGACTGCAGAGTGAAGGAAAAGCAGTCAACAAGTGCTCAGCATATGTGGGAACTCCTTCAAGATTGTTGGAAAAGCATTCCAGGTGAAGCTGGTTGAGAGAATGCCAAGAGTGTGCAAAGCTGTCATCAAGGCAAAGGGTGGCTATTTGAAGAATCTCAAATATAACATATATTTTGATTTGTTTAACACTTTTTTGGTTACTACATGATTCCATATGTGTTATTTCATAGTTTTGATGTCTTCACTATTATTCTACAACGTAGAAAATAGTCAAAATAAAGAAAAACCCTTGAATAAGTAGATGTTCTAAAACTTTTGACTGGTAGTGTATTATATGTTACAAAAATATTTATGGGGGATTGGAAACGATGCAGACAATTACATTGATGGAAGCCACAATCTATCTGCAATATTAAAGCTGATCTAAAACAAGAAGCTATTTTTGTTTCTTTTTGACCATTTTAATTGAAGACAATCACAGTAAGGTATTTAATTTTTACCCAGAAATTATTCGATATTGAGATAAAAACGGCTGCATTTGACCTTTAACAACTCCATATGGTTTAGCACCTACCTAGTTTGAATTGCAAACAGCCCCTTTGGATTAACAACCCCTTCCCACCACTCCCAGTTTGCCGGTTACACACCAATATGTATAAAAGGGTGTACAGCTGCTAAAAACAGAAGAATAAGGATCTGTTTGAATGGAGGTCATATAGTAATGACCTTTTTTAAAGGTAAAATACTGTGTATTCTTTGTGAAAATGGCTTTACATTGATAATTACCAAATTACAGAATGTTCTATTATTTTTTATAATGACAACCCTTATCACAGTGTCATCTTGTGAGGTGGATGTGGGGTGAAGTCAGGCGCAGGACACCGAAGCTAAGTCCAAAAGTTTAATAAAGACAGATCCCAAAAACAAGGCACGGCCTCTAAAACAAAGGAGGCGGAATAATGCCCAATTACGCAAAACATGCGTAAAATACACAGAACACAAAACCCTACACGAAAACACACAAGACAGGCGAAATAACAACACACAACTAATCCATACAAACACAGGGAACTAATCCAGGACACGTAATCATCACAAATCAGACACAGGTGCTAAGGACAGACAAAAGCAATCACACATGGAATCATCCAACGATGGCAGCTAGTACTCCGGGACGACGAACGCTTGCCTGCCCGAACCAGGAGGAGGAGCAGTCTCGGCGAAACCGTGACAGTACCCCCCTTGACGCAGCGGCTCCAGCCGTCGCCGACTCCGCCTCGGGGACGGCCAGGGAGGACGCGGACCCGGGCGCGTGGGATGCCCATGGTGGAAATTCTGTCAGGAGGATGGATCGAGGATGTCCCTCCTGGGCACCGCAGCACCGTTCCTCCGACCGTACCCCTCCCCACTCCACGAGATATTGGAGACCACTCCTCCGGCGCCTGGAGTCCAAGATGGTCCGGACCCTGTACGCCGGGACCCTCGATGTCCAAAGGGGGCGTGGAGGGGTCTCTCCTATCTCTTCCTCCGGAGTGGGCCAGCTACCACCGGCCTGAGAAGAGACACATGGAACGAGGGGGTTAATATTTTTATACTCTATAGGTAGTTGTAACCTGTAACACACCTCGTTCCAATCTTCTCAGGACTTTGAAGGGCCCCACAAACCGCCCGACCCAGCTTCCGGCAGGGCAGGCGGAGGGGCAGGTTTGTCGAGAGCCAGACTCCCGATCTCCGGTGCGTACACCGGGCCCTCACTCCGGTGGCGATCGGCGCCGCCTTCTGTTGACGGATGGCACGCTGCAGATGGACATGGCAGCGTCCCACGTCTCCTCCAGCGCCGAATCACTCGTCCACCGCAGGAGCCTCGATCTGGCTCTCGTGCCACTTGGCGCCAGGACCGGCTGATAACCTAAGACACACTGGGAAAGGTGTTAAATTGGTGGAGGAGTGGCGGAGAGGTTCTGGGCTATCTCTGCCCAGGGAGGAACCTCGACCACTCCTCCGGCCGGTCCCGGCAATGGGACCTCAAAAACCTACCCACATCCTGGTTTACCGTTCCACCTGCCCATTACTCTCTGGGTGTACCCCGGAGGTAAGGCTCACCGAGACCCCAACCGTTATAAACGGCCTCCAAACTCTGGAGGTGAACTGGGGACCCCGGTCAGACACTATATCCTCGGGGACCCCATTTAGTGCCGGAAACACATGGGTGAACAGGGCCTCAGCGGTTTGTAGGGCAGAAGGGAGACCCGGCATAGGAAGGGAGACGACAGGCCTTAGAAACCGATCCACAACGACCAAAATGGTGGTATTCCCCTGGGAGGGGGTAGATCGGTAACGAAATCTACCGAGAGGTGGGACCATGGTCGTTGTGGAACGGGCAGGGGATGTAGCTTCCCTGGGCAAATGTCTAGGTGCCTTACACTGGGCACACACCGAGCAGGAGGAGACATAAACCCTCACATCCTTAGCCTAACGCTGGCCACCAGTATTTCATGCTAAGACAGTGCACGGTCCGGCCAATACCTGGATGTCCAGAGGAGGGTGATGTATGAGCCCAAAAATAAGTCGATCACGAACCTCGGGAACGTACGTCCGCCCCACAGGACACTCGGGGGAGTAGGGTCGTACGCTGTGCCCGTCGATTTCGCATCGACCTCCCACACCACCGGAGCCACCAAACAAGAACCGGCAATAAGGAATAGGCCGTTAGACCCTCTCCTCTGTGTCATACCGCCGGGACAGGGCGTCTGCCTTAGCATTCTGGGACCCCGGGATGTAGGTGATCTTGAAAACAAATCGGGTTAGGAACATGTTCCACCCTAGCCTGACGAGGGTTCAATCTCCTAGCTGCCCGGATGTACTCAGGTTACGGTGATCTGTCAGAATGAGGAAAGGGTGTTGAGCCCCTCAAGCCAATGCCTCCACACCTTTAGAGCCTGAACTACGAGCTAACAGCTCCCTGTCCCCAACGTCATAGTTGCGCTCCGCCGAGCTGAGCAGAGTAGAAGGCACAGGGGCGGAGTTTAGGTGGCGCGCCGGATCGTTGTGACAGGACTGCCCCAATACCGGTCTCAGACGCCGCTCCACCTCTACTTGGAAGGGTAAAGAGGGGATCCGGGTGCGACGGGGAGCCGAGACGAACAGGTTCTTAAGTTTAACAAATGCCTGTTCGCCTCAGCCGACCACTGCAAACGAACCGGACCCCCTTTAGTAGAGATGTAATGGGAGCTGCAACCTGTCCAAAACCCCGAATAAACCTCCGGTAGTAATTAGGAAAACCCAAGAACCGCTGCACCTCTTTTTACAGTAGTTGGAGTTTGCCCAATTACGCACGCCGATACCCGGTCTACCTCTATCTACCCACACCAGACGCGGACAACCGATAACCCAAAAAGGAGACGGACTCCTGGAAGAACAGGCATTTCTCTGCCTTGACATACAAGTCATGCTCCAACAGTCTTCTCTCAACATTCGCGCACCTGGGCTACATGCTCGGCTCGTGAGCAGAGTACACTAGGATGTCGTCAACTGTAAACTACACACCCTGCCTATGCATGTCCCGAAAATCTCGTCAACAAAGGATTGGAAGACTGAAGGAGCATTCATTAACCCGTTATGGCATGACGAGAAGTACTCGTAATGACCCGAGGTTGTGCTAAATGCTGTCTTCCATTCACCTCCCCCTAATGCGCACCAGATTATACGAACGCTCCTGAGATCTAACTTTGTGAAGAAGCGCGCGCCACGTAATGACTCCGTCATCGTCGCAATCAGTGGCAGTGGGGTAGCTGTATTAACTGTAATCTGATTGAGACTACGGTAGTCAATACACGGACGCAATCCCCACTTGTTCTTCACAAAGAAGAAACGAGAAACCGGGGAAGTGAGAAGGCGTATGTATCCCTGTCATAGGACTCGGCTATGTCGTCCTCCATAGCCGCGGTCTCCTCTTGAGACAGGGGGATACACACGACTCCGTGGAAGAGCCTGTTTGAGATTTATCGCACAGTCCACCTGTCTATGAGGAGGTAGCCGTGCTGCCCTAGATTTACTGAACGCAAAGTGCTAGCAATCCTCATACTCAGGGATGCGCAGTGCGGGCACTTGGTTCGGACTCTCACCGAGGTCGCCCTAAGGAAACACTCAGACATCTCCTACACACACTGGGCAGACCACTCAAGAGCCCTCTGTTGCTCACGCTATGGTAGGATCATGGGTGCTTAACCAGGAAGTCCTAACACCACGGGGACGCAGGAGAATCAATCAGATAAAACTGAATGATCTCCTTGTTGACCTCCCCTGTGTTGTCATCGCCAGTGGTGCTGTGACCTCCCTGATCAGACCCGACCCCAACGGCCGGCTGTCTAAGGTGTTGACAGAAATGAGTTTCTACCGGCCGAAGGGGAATCCTAACCTACCACAAATGCCCGATCAATAAAGTTCCCAGCAGCGCCGAATCGTACTAGCGCCTTATGCTGCATGAGGTGCGTCTCCACCTGTGGAAATCTCACAGGAATATTCATGGACCAACAGAAAGCTCTGGGTAAGTGGGGCGCCTGCTACCTGAAATGACTCCCCCAGTGCGCGGCCTGTCGTCACCTCTCCCAAGAGACCCTCCCCAGCACCTGGCCGCGGTGTGCCCTCCACGACCGCAGGTGGGTGCAGGGGATGGCTCCCACTCGGGTTCCCTCTCCTCCTCTCTCTAGCGCCAGCACCCCGGATCTCCATGAATAGGCTCGGAGGTGCTGGAGGGGAAAATGGACGACCCCACTCGGGGACGGTCCAGTGGCCAGCAGGGTGTCTAGACGGATGGAAATGTCCACCAACTGGTCGAATGACAAGTTGGTGTCCCTGCAGGCCAGCTCACGACAAACGTCCTCGTAGGCTACACCTGTAGTGGTCGAGTGAGGGCCCTCTCATTCCACCCCGCATCCGCTGCCAGTGTCCGGAACTCCAGTGCGAACTCCTGGCGCTGCCTCTTCTCCCTGTCGGAGGTGGAACAGACGCTCTCCCGCCGCTTTACCTTCCGGTGGATGATCGAAGACAGTCCTGGCGGCGGAAAATCCTGCGTAGGTGATGGTTGCGGCGTCTATTCCCTTCCATTCGGCGTTGGCCCATTCCAACGCCCGGATAGACAGGGAGATGAGGCAACGCCTCGTATCCGGGGCGTGGGACAGTAGGTACAGTTCCACCTGTAGCAGAAATCCCTGACACCCGGCTGCAGAACCGTCATATGCCCCCGGGAGCGAGCCGAATACCACTGGGTTCCGGTGCTGAGAGAGGAGGACTGGCCGTTGGTGATGGGATAGTGGGTGATGGCGTAGGCACCTCCCTAGTCACCAAACGACTCAGCTTGCTGGACACTTCGTCTATGGCGGTCTCAAGTTGCTGGAACAAGATGTCGTGAAAGCGTATCCGTTCATCCAGCAACCTGGATGTCGCCAATGCTCCTGCTGACTCCAGAATGGTGTGTGTTGTTCTGTCATCTTGTGAGGTGGATGTGGGGTGGAAGTCAGGCGCAGGACACGAAGCTAAGTCCAAAAGTTTAATAAAGACAGATCCCAAAAAAGCAAGTTACTGCCTCTAAAACAAAAGGAGTGCGGAATAATGCCCAATTACGCAAAACATGCGTGAAATACACAGAACACAAAACCCTACACGAAAACACACAAGACAGGGAAATAACAACACACACTAATCCATACAAACACAGGGAACTAATAGGACACGTAATCATCACAAATCAGACACAGGTGCTAAGGACAGACAAAAGCAATCACACATGGAATCATCCAACGATGGCAGCTAGTACTCGGGACGACGAACGCTGCCTGCCCGAACCAGGAGGAGGAGCAGTCTCGGCACAAAACCGTGACA
>NW_025539979.1:0-10578 GCF_020615455.1 Coregonus clupeaformis | reverse complement strand
TGTCAGACTGGTGTGCAGAGTGGATGATAGGAATCAGGCGCAGAGCCACTCACTAAATCACACACAAGTATAAGTAACGCTTCCAACGTAAATTCCAATCAAAAAAACGCGCACACAGCGTGCGATCTATCAACCACAAACAACTCAAGAGCAGCTACATCACCCATCCTCCCAAACTGACAAACAAACTAAATAAGAGGAAACAATCAAACACTAAAATAAGGGACGTGTTATAACACAAAAAAAAGAACAAGAAACATCGAGACGGTGGCAGCTATACTCCGGCGAAACTGACCGCATCCGCCTTGAACAAGGCAGCCTCGTGGCCTACATACCCACCCCCCTTGTCCCCGGCGACTCCCATCGCCTCCCAGGCTTCGAGGGCGCGGACGGCCGGGAGCAGGCGCGCAGATACCCGATGGAAATCGGTCATAAACTGGTCTACACCTCTTGGCACCAACACCCTCCTCCAAGTCTAGCTCCCCTCCCCTCGAGAGGATCCTCATCAGATGACCTCCCCAGTCATGCGCGCCCCTCGATGTCCAACGAAAGTCGGAAGAGTCCCCCTCAATCTCAAAGTCCTGGAGATTGGACCAGCTCCCCACCGACCTGAGGAGAGACACATGGAGCGAGGGGTTAATATTTTTGTAGTCAACAGGTAGTTCTAACCCTATAGCTCACCTCATTCAATTCCTCTTTGCCCCTCAAACCGCCACCACTTCCGGCAGGGCAGGCGGAAGAACTTGGGCAGGTTTCTAGTTGAACCAGACTCCGATCTCCAGGTGCGTACACTGGCCCCTCCTGCGAATGTAAGTCGTGCGCTGCGTCTTCTGTCGGCGTTGTCACGCTGTGAGATGGCTCTCTACTCCCCTCTCCATCCGCGCCTTACCCACTCTCCCCGGGCCTCGAAGTCTGGCTCTCATCCTGGTGCCAGCACCCGGCTGTACCTAACACACCTGAAAGCGGGGGTTAGTTGGGTGGAGGAGTGGCGAAAGAGAGTTCTGTGCCATCTACGCCCAGGGCACATATCTCGCCCACTCCTCCGCCCGGCCCCTGACAATGCAGCCTCAAAACTACCCACATCCTGTTCCATTCAACCTCCCATTTGGTACCCCCTTCCATACTGCCCTCCACACTCTAGAGGTAATGGGCCTCGGTCAACCACTATATCTCTCTACCCATGCCGAACTTGGTAGAGCAGAATCTCAGCGGTCTGTAGGGCAGTGGTAACCCGGCATGGGACATAGCCTTCGACCCTATCCACACGACCAGGATGTTATATTCCCCTTGGGGAATTACCCACCGAGAGGGTGGGACCAGAATCGTTGTGGAATGGCGTTACTGACCCCTGGGCAACAAATGTCTGGGCCCGCCCAACAGGAGGAGACATAAATCACCTCACATCCCTAGCTCGCGTTGGCCACAGTACTTCGTACTAAGAGCAGTGCACCGTCCGGCCCGATACCGGATGGCCAGAGGAGAGGCGTATGGGCCCAACATTAGAGGCGATCGCGTATCTCGGCGCGTCACGTCCACCCACAGACACTGGGGACTGTGATCCCTCACCATCAACCTCCCACACCACCGAGCACCAACAAATCCTTGTGGCGTGGACTCAACTACCTCTCCTCTCGTCCTACCGCCGGGACAGAGCATCTGCCTTCCCGTTCTGAACCCCAGGGATTATGTATCTTAACACAAACCGGCCAACATATCCCTGAGCTGCGAGGATTCAGTCTCCTAGCTGCCCGGGATTTCTCCGATTCCCATTGATCCAGTTTAATGAGGAAATTTTTACAATCCCACACCTTTAGGGCCTGTACCACGCTACGGCTCCCTGTCTCCCTCACGTCGCCAATTCCGTCCTCTTCTTTGATCTTGGCGTTTCGTGGAAAAAACGCCTATCCCACGGCCTCTGTGCCCCTCCCCTCTACTTGACAGTAAAGAGGGATCCGGATGCGCCAACCCGGCGCCGAGTAACAGATCCTTCAGTCTCCCAAATACCCTGTCCGCCTCAGCTGACCACCGCAAAGCGCACGACCCCCACAGAGCGTTATAGGAGCTGCCACCTGTCCAATTCCCCGACTACCTCCATACCAATTCCAAAAACCGTTGCACCTCCTTCACCGTGGTTGGAGTCTACCTCACTTTAGCTACCCTGTCTACCTCCATCTTCTAGCCAATACTGGTAACCCAAAAGACAACTTCTGAAAAAAACAGACATTTCTCTGCCCATAAACATTGTCATGCTCACAACTCACCTCCACACATGGTGCACCAGGCTCATGCTCCAGCCGGCCAACTATACACCAAATATCTCATGCTTACACAACCACTCCCTGTCCCCATGTCCCGGAAAAATATAAGATTGGAAGACTGAGGGCGCATTCATCAACCCCATATGGCATGACTAGATACTCGTGTGCCGAAGTCGGTCTAACGCTGTCTTCCATTCATCCTTTCGGATGCCACCAAGTTATATGCTCTTAAGATCCAATTTTGTAAAGAACTGCATGCACCTGCAGTGACTCCATCATAAAATCGCAATCAGAGGAAGTGGATAGCTGTACTTCACTGCGATCTGAATTACCTTCAATCAATCCGCCGCACCTTTCTTCTTCACAAAAAAGGGTACGATCCCTATCTAAAGACTCAGAGATGTATGTCTCCATATTTTTTCCTCCTCTTGAGAACCAAAGGGACCACCACATGGCTCCTTCGAGAGCTGCGCCTGACTGGATCTTCCACAATCCTGTGACAGCTCACCTAGTCTTACTGAAACTTCCAAATCCTCATATGATCTACGTTTTTTCGAGTCCTATACACCCACTTTCCGCCCCCTCACATTGAGCAACCCCCTTTGCTTTCTCTACCACCCAATATAGGGTCATGAGTCATCAACCAAGAAGACCCAGCACCACCATCGCAGGAGAGTCAATCAATAAAGCTGAATTCTCTCCTCCACATGACCCTCCTGCGCCATCATCTGGGGAAGTGGTGCTGTGACCTCCCTAATCGCCCAGCAACCCTACCGTTCTAGGGGCATGACGGAAAAGGCTTATCCACTGGAAGGGGAGGGAATCCCTAACTCTACACAGAACTGGCGATCTATAAAATTCCCATCGCCTGAATCTACCTTATGCCAGGAGAGGTGCAACCTGTGGAAACCGGCAAGGTTAGGTGCCCCGCTCTGCGTACACGCCTACTCACCTGAGGGGCCCCCAATCCCATACCTGCCCATCTCCTCCTCCCTGAACCGCCCCCACACCTCTAGCCGCGAATTTGCCCTCCCACGAGCCACAGTTGGTGCAAGGGGCCAGGTCCCCGTGGGCTCCTCCTCCTCCGTTCCCACCCATGCACCCCCGAGCTCCTGGACTCGGCTCGGCGCTGGAGAAGTGCAGATGCGGCGACCCCCCTCCGGGACCCCTACGGGTGCGAGCAGGTATCCCCGATCCCTAACCAGTTGTAAAGTTCACGGCGTGTCCCTGCGCCCCTCTCGCATGGGCTCCTCTTCCGGGAGGCTGCAGCGGAAATAGTCAACCAGGCCCGCTCATTCCACCCTCATCACCGCTTCAGGTCAGAACTCTAAGGCAAATTTCTCCCCTGTCGGAGGTAGAACAGGCGTTCCCCCCCCTTCCCTTCTGGTGGATGATCGAATACAGCCCGAGCTGGCGGGAATCCCATTTTAGTTGCGAGCCTCCATTCTCCTCCACTTTGCCCTCCCACGCACTTGCCGATCGAGACAGGGGATGAGGGCCAGAGCCGCTTTGTCCCGCGCCGTATCTGTCCAGAATGGCCAGTGAGAGCTCCACTCCACTCGTTACCTCCTTCAAGCCCGAATCCACCATGTTCCGAATGAAACCGGAGGGCTGACCGCCTGGAGCTGGGTCGGTGGTTGGAGGTGTAGGCAAAATGTCTCCAATCGGTGTAAGTGTTCATCACCCTCTCCAGGGCGTGACAGACTTGGTTCATTACGGTCCTCCTACCACAAACGTTCGTCCATATCGACGATCAATGTGATCGCATCCCCTGCTATTCCATCCACGATGCGTGATTCTGTCAGACTGGTGCAATTGGATCGGAAACCGGTCACAATACCAATATAATCAAGCCAACCCAACCGGGTGGCGCGAACTCCTCGCATACACAGTGCGAAAAAAGCGCGCACAGTCAGTCCACAAATACAACTGGCAACTCAGGCAGAGCTGACAAAAAACAATCACGCTCCACACCTGACTAAACAAACAACTAAATAAGGGGAACAATCAAGAACACAAATAAGGGACAGGTGTTATGAACAGGCAAAACCAAAAGAACAAGAACATCGAAGCGGTGGCGGCTAGTACTCCGGAGGCAGCACCCGCCATCCGCCCAAAGAAGAGGAGCATCCTCATACACCAAACCCATTCATAAACATCAATATCACTCCGCGAGTTTAACCTACATTGCCCCCGGCATTTTAACTAGCCGATGTGACATTTAGGCGCGCATCTAATCAGTCAGTTCTTTACCTGCCTGGCTAAGTGGCAGTGTGGGTGGAATGAGAGGCTCGCCCTGCAACTAAAATAACTACAAGGTGAGTCTGCCTGAAATTCATTAGAAACCATCATATTCACATATTTTATCATTTTAATTCAATAATCTTATGATACCAACTTCAGAAAATGTCTGATAATTCAAGGTATTCCATACTTGAATTTCAAATCCAAATTCAATACTTTAACACATCCTTTATGCGAACCCTGTTGACACCGGAGGGGCTGGCAATGCTCCTATCTCATTTTGTAGGGGCGATTACAGCTGAACATCTACTAATTTACAGGTAGGAGTCTGACTAATAGCATTCCCTAGCCTCTGAGTGGCGCAGTGGTCTAAGGCACTGCATCGCAGTGCTAACTGTACCACTAGAGATCCTTTCAAATCCAGGCTCTGCTCGCGAACCGCCCGACCCGGAGACTCATGGCGGCCACGATTGGCCCAGCGTCGTCCAGGGTAGGGGGAATGCGGCAGGGATTAGCTCAGTTGATAGAGCATGGCGTTTACAGCATATTTCAGGATTTGTAAGTTCATTTCAGGGGGGCTAATATAAAAAATAATAAAATGTATTCACTAACTAGCAAAATGTCGCTCTGATACGTCTCTAAATAAACTAAAATGTAAATGTAAATGTAAGTAATTATATTTCTATGGTTGGTGAGAGATGTCCAGTCTTTGAAACACTTTGTGACAGCAGCTGATGAAAAAGGGCTTTTAAATATTCGATTGATTGATTGGTTGGTTGGTAGATTAATTACCCACATATATATGCTATATTAACCAGTCATACGTGGTTTCCAACTACCATTTACTATGCATTTTCATAATGATCCGAAATCAGTCAATCAATCAAACACTCAGTGAGCTTGGTTGTTAGAACCATACTGACCGTCCACACAGTGATGTTGGAGTCGGCCGAGGCGTACCACCGTCTGTCTTTCCTGGTGGCGTGACCCTTTCTAGTGAGGCATCCAGCGTCTTCACACACTCGACGGTCTTGATGTCCACAACCCCACCCAGCCATCTGATCCACTGGAGAGAGACGAGGAGGGAACAAGGCAGGCGGAGAGAAGGGGGGGCGGGCCGGCAAGCGGAGAGACGGGACTCAAGATTGAGAGGGAGGGGAGAAAGATGTGGTTTAAGGAAAATTTATCCATTTTCCTTTAAATAAATAAAAAAAAGCTACTTTTACATTTCCAGTCAAACGTTTGACACCTACTCATTCAAGGATTTTCTTAATTTTTCTTTTTCTACATTGTGCAAATAATAAATTACATCAAAACTATGAAATACACTATGAATCATGCTAGTATCCAAAAAAATGTGTTAATGAAATCCAAATACAGTGGGAAACTTTTATTCGTCATGATTAATATCCTCCAAGCCGCAAAGTCCCCCTGCTCAAGCCAGCGCATGTCCAGGCCCGTCTGAAGTTCATCCTTGAGAGGTCTGTGTCTGATAACAAAATAGAGCTTTTTGGTCTAAACTCCACTCTTCGTGTTTGGAGGAAGAAAAGATATACAACCCCAAAATACCATTCCACGTAAGCATGAGAACATCATTCTTTAGGATGCTTTTCTGCAAAGGGGACACACTGCACCGTATTGAGGGAGGATGGATGGGGCCTCCTTCACCTCAGTAAGAGCATTACCAGAAGATGGGTCGTGGCTGGGTCTTCCAGCATGCCGCGAAACACACAGCCAGGGCAACTAGGGAGTGGCTCCATAAAAGCATCTCAAATCCTGGTGTAGCCCTAGCTTATCTCCAGACCTCAATCAATAGAAAATCTTTGGAGGCTAGTCTGTATTGCCCAGCGACAGCCCCGAAACCTGAAGGATCTGGAGAGAAGGTCTGTATGGAGGAGTCCCAAATCCCTGCTGCAGTGTGTACCAAATTGGTCCAAACCTACAGAAACGTATAATCTCTGTAATTGCAAACAAGGTTTATGTAACAAATATTAAGTTCCTGCTTTTCTGATTATCAAATACTTATAATACTTAATAAAAATCAAATTAATTACTTAAAAATCATACAATGTGATTTTCTGGATTTTTAGATTCCGTCTCTCACAGTTCAAATTTACCTATGATAAAAATTACAGACCTCTACATACCTTTAGAATAGCAAACCCACAAAATCGGCAGTGTATCAAATACTTGTTCTCCCCCACTGTATATTTTATATTTGAGAATTCTTCAAATCCAACCACCCTTTACCTTGATTTTGCACACTCTTGGCATTCTCTCAACCAAGCTTCACCTGGAATCTTTTCCAACAGTCTTGAAGGAGTTCCCACATATGCTTAGCACTTGTTGGCTGCTTTTCCTTCCTCTCCATCTGACTCATCCCAAACCATCTCAATTGGGTCTAAGGTGAGGGGACTGCATGGAGAGCCAGAGTCATCTGATCCTCACTCCATCACTCTCCTTCTTGGTCAAATAGCCCTTACACAGCCTGGAGGTGTGTTGGGTGGTATTCCTGTTGAAAAACCAAATGATTGTCCCACTAAGCCCAAACCAGATGGGATGCGTATAGCTGCAGAATGCTGTAGGTAGCCATGCTGGTTAAGTGTGCCCCTTGAATTCTAAAATCAAATCACAGACGAAGTGTCACAACCACACCCCACACCATAACACCTCCTCCTCCAAGTAGCTCACGAGTGGGGAACTACTCATGCGAGATCATCCGTTCACCCACACACCGTGTCTCACCGAAACACGGTAGTTTGGAACCACCTGGAAATTTCCACCAGTCTAATGTCCATTGCTCGTGTTTCTTGGCCCAAGCAGGTCTTTTCTTCTGTGGTGTCCTTTATTAGTGGTTTCTTGGCAGCAATTCGAGCCATGAGAAGGCTGATTCACACAGTCCCTTCCTGAACAGTTGATGTTGAGATGTGTCTGTTACTTGAACTTGGTGACCATTTATTTGGGCTGCAATGCATGGTATAACTCTAATGAGCTATCCCCTGCAGCAAAGGTAGCACTGGGTGTTATTCTGGTGGTCCTCGCAGAGCCAGTTTCATCATAAACGCTTGATGGTTTTTGTGAATGCACTTGAAGAAACTTTCAAAGTTCTTGAAATTTTCAAGTATTTATTTAGCCTTCATCTGTCTTAAAGTAAGGATGACTGTCGTTTCTCTTTGCTTATTTGAAGTGTTCTTTGCCATAATATGACTTGGTCTTTTCCCAAATTGGGCTATCTTCTGTCACAACACAACAGATTGGCTCAAACATTATGGAAAGAAATTCCCCAAATAAGAAATTCCCCAAATTAACTTTTAACAAGGCTTTCTCTTCAAATAAACCCATTCCAGGTAGCTACCTCATGAAGAAGCTGGTTGAAGGAATGTAAGAGTGTGCAAGGTGTCATCTGTGGTCCTCTGTAGCTCAGGTGGTAGAGCACGGCACTTGTTGCTTGTAAGGTAGTGAGTTCGATCCCAACCACCCATACCTGAAAAATGTATGCACTGACTGTAAGTCGCTTTGGATAAAAGACGTCTGCTAAATGGCATATTATATTATTATTATTATTATTATTTAAGGCATCGATGGCTATTTGAAGAATCTCAAATATAAAATATATTTTGATTTCTTTAACGCTTTTTGATTTACTACATGATTCCATATGTGTTATTTCCTGGATTTTGATGTCTTCCTCTGTTCTACAAGTAAATATATTTTTACAATAAATAAAATCCTTGAATGTAGGTTTCCAAACTTTTGACTGTAAGTAACACACAAAATAGTGTGTGGCCGTACCTTGTGAGTAGCTGAGTCCCTCTGCTCACAAGGTTGAGCTTCAACACAGAGGCATCATACTAACGTCTACAAAGACACAACATGGCACACCAGTTTCACTGCCAGCTTTAATACAATCTGCCAGGGCACATATTCAAAAAGCGTCAGTGAGTAGGAGTACTGATCTAAGATCAGGTCCTCACTGTCATATCTTATTCATTACAATCTAAAAAGGCATACCTGATCCTAGATCAGCACCATGAATGCGGGCCCACGCCACACGTACGTAAAAACGACTAGCGGATGTTTTAGATAACATTTGAAGATAGTGTACATAACTAACCAAGGCAAGCCATTTCATCAGGTTCTGTTCCTGTTTCCCAAGAACAGTTCCATACAGGAGAGCATGACTATTCAAAGATAGCCCCACTCACAAAGAGCAGAAAGGATATCGTGAGAGGGAGCCACAAGTTTAATCAACCTCACTCTATAACTATTATTTAGTGCATAAAGCTATTAGCCTAACAATGGTCATGATGACTCACAACTACCATTCAATACATGTACGTTTAGTTTTTGTTGTAGTGTTTGGAAGGCCAAGGTAATAGAGGAATTAAAATGGGGTTGGTCATCTCCTTACCTACTGTACGTGGGAAATTAGCAATTGATGAGCAACTAAAACATGTAAATTCTTGCAAATGTAAATTCTTATGTTTATTACATACCAGTGGACATATACAGTGGACATATACAGTGGAGAAAAAATATTTATCACCACCAATTGTGCAAGTTCTCCCTTAAAAAGATAAGGCCTGTAATTTTCATCATAGTACACATCAACTATGACAAACAAATTGAGAAAACAAATCCAAAAATCACATTGCTTAGGATTTTTAATGAATTTATTTACCAAATTATGGTGGAAAATTAAGTATTTGGTCACCTACAAACCCGCAAGATTTCAGAAGCTCTCACAGACCTGTAACTTCTTCTTTAAAGAGCTCCCTCTGTCCTCCACTCGTTACCTGTGTGTGGCACTGTTGAACTTGTTATCAGTATAAACGACACCTGTCCACAACCTCAAACAGTCACACTCCAAACTCCACTATGGCCAAGACCAAGAAGTTATCAAAAAACACCAGAAACAAAATTGTAGACCTGCACCAGGCTGGGAAGACTGATTCTGCAATAGGTAAGCAGCTTGGTTTGAAGAAATCAACTGTTAGGAGCAATTATTAGGAAATGGAAGACATACAAGACCTTTGATGCTCTCTCCACCGATCTGGGGCTCACGCAAGATCTCACCCGTGGATCAAAATATCACAGAGCAGTGAGCAAAATCCCCCAACCACCTGGGGACCTAGTGAATACCTGCAGAAATGGGACCAAGAAGTAACAAAGCCTACCGTCAGTAACACACTACGCCGCCAAACTCCAAATCTGCAGTGCCAGGCGTGTCCCCCTGCTTAAGCCAATACATGTCCAAGCCCACGTCTGAAGTTTGTTATAGTGCATTTGGATGATCAGAGGGGATTGGAAGAATGTCATATGGTCAATAAACCAAAATATAACTTTTTGGTAAAAACTCAACTGCGTCGTGTTTGGAGGACAAAGAAGTGCTGAGTTCATCCAAACACCATACCTACTGAAAGCATGGGGGTGGAAACATCATGCTTTGGGGCTGTTTTTCTGCAAAGGGACCGGGCGACTGAGTCCGTGTAAAGGAAAGAATGAATGGGGCCTTGTATCGTGAGATTTTTGTGTGAAAACCTCCTTCCATCAGCAAGGGCATTGAAGAGATGAAACGCATTAGCTGGGTCTTTCAACATGACAATGATTCCAACACCCGAACTTGAAGGGTACGTGAAAGCATTTCTGGTCCTGGAGGTGGCCTAGCCAGTCTCCAGATCTCAACCCCATAGAAAAATCTTTGGAGGGAGTTGAAATCCGTGTTGCTTAGCACAGCCCCAAAACATCACTGCTCTAGAGGAGATCTGCATGGAGGAATGGGCCAAAAATACAGCAACAGTGTACGAAACCCTTGCGAAACTTAACCGACCTGTGTCATTGCCAACAAAGGAGTATATAACAAAGTATTGAAAATTTGTTGTTGACCAAATACTTATTTTCCACCATAATTTGCAAATAAATTCATTAAAAATCCTACAATGTGATTTTCTGGAAAAAAATTCTCATTTTGTCTGTCATAGATTGACGTTACCTATGTAGAAAATTACAGAGCCTCTCATCTTTTAGAGGTGGGAGAACTTGCACAATTGGTGGCTAACTAAATACTTTTTCCCCC
>NW_025539978.1:0-10582 GCF_020615455.1 Coregonus clupeaformis | reverse complement strand
CTTCTGCCATCCAGGACCTATATACTAGACTGTGTCAGAGGAAGGCCCAAAAATTGTCAAAGACTGTAGTCACCCAAGTCATAGACTCTTCTCTCAGCTACTAAATGGCAAAGTGCCACCGAGCTCCAAGTCTAGTTACAAAGGATCCTTACCAGCTTCTACCCCTAAGCCATAAGACTGCTGAACAATTGATCAAATGGCCACCCGGACTATTTACATTGAACCCCCCCCATCTATGCATAGTCACTTATGTACAAATTACCCTCGACTAACCTGTACCCCCTCACATTGACTCTGTATCGGGGTATCCTGCATATAGCCTCATTATTGTTATTTTATGTGTTACTTTTTATTTATTTAGTTTACTTTAGTTTATTTAGTAACATTTTCTCTTAACTCTATTTCTTGAACTGCATTGTTAATTAAGGGTCTACACCTGTTGTATTTGCATATGACAAATACAATTTGATTTGACTTGATTTGTCATTACAGCATTGGTGCGGTCCTTCCTAACTCACTGTCAGAGAGGAAGGAAACCAACAAAGGATTTCACCATGAGGCCAGTGTTACCCTTTAAACAGTTACAGAGTTTAATGGCTGTGATAGAGAAAACAGAAATGGATCAAACAATATTGTAGTTACTCCACAATACTAAACTAACACAGAGGGAAAATAAGGAACCTTGTACAGAATACAAATATTCCAAAACATGCATCCTGTTTGCAATAAGGCACTAAAGTAAAACTGCAAGAAATGTGACAAAGAAATACATTTTTGTCCCGAATATGCTTGGGGGCAAAACCAACACAACACATTACAACAGTATCACCTGGCACTCTTCATATTTTCAAGCACGTTGGTGGCTACATCATGTTATGTATAAGCTTTTCTCATGACTAGGGAGTAAAAAAATAAAAAAATGTAATAGAATAGGAGCGGTTTCAGGCAAAATCCTAGAGGAAAACTGTTCAGTCTGCTTTCCAACAGACACTGAGGCTGGTGAGGGCAGGACGGCTAATAATAATGGCTGTAATGGTGTGAATGAATGGTATCAAACACATGGAACATGCATTTAATGTGCTTGATAACGTTCTATTGATTTTTATTCCAGCCATTACTAGGAGCCCGTTTTCTCCCAAGTAATGTCTCACCAGCCGCCTTGTGCTTTCAGCAGGACAATAACCTTAAAACACAAGGCAAAATATACACTGCAGTTGCTTACCAAGATGACATTGAATGGTTCCTGAGGCTCAGTTACAGTTTCTACTTAACCGGCTTGAAAATCTATGTGGTAAGACTGAATCCCAGGCAGAGACCAGTCTGAGGTGTCGCTTTAGCCAGACAGCATCAGATACTTGGGCTACACATGTGTGCTCTGGGCTCCTGACGATGATGGCAGTATTATCAGCAGCACTGTCTTTTTACTAAAGAAATGTGTTAACTTAAGTAATTTATATTTTCTCTGCCCTGCCAGAAAGTGCCTCATTGCTGCAGCTTAATTTCAACGAAAGTCACGTTTGCAATCATATTCATAAAATAATGCACGGAACTTTGTCAGGGTGGAATAGTCCATTATTATGAACCAATTCAGCTTGTGGGGATTCATGATACTTAAAATGGCACTTAATGCCTTAACAACACTTTCTAGTGTTATGAGAAAAACTTGGATTATATTCATATTGATATGAAATATATAAATAGTGCATTCAAAAGAGTATTCAGACCCTTGACTCTCTTTCCACTTTGTTACAAGTTGAAGCCCTATTCTAAAATTGATTAACTTATTTTCCCTCATCAATCTACACACAACACCCCATAATGACAAAGCAAAACAGGTTTTTAGAAATGTTTTCACATTTATAAAAAGCCAAAACACTGAAATATCACATTTACATAAGCATTCAGACCTCTTTACTCAGTACTTTGTTGAAACACCTTTGGCAGCGATTACAGCCTCAAGTCTCTTGGGTATGACGCTACAAGCTTGCACACCTGTATTTGGGGAGTTTCTCACATTCTTTCTCGGCAGATCCTCTCAAGCTCTATTGTGGGTTGAATTGGGGAGCGCCTGCACAACTATTTTCAGGTCTCGTTGTCTTGGCTCTGTGTTTAGGGTCATTGTCCTGTTGGAAGGTAAATCCGCCCAAGTCTGCGGTCCTGAGCAGGTGTTCATCAAGGATCTCTGTACTTTTGCTTTCTGTCTATCTTTCCTCGAACACTCAACACCACCAACAATACATAACACCAATCCAATCCTGACTAGTCTCATTCCCCTGTCACTGAAAACATCCCCACAGCATGATGCTGCCACCACCATGCTTCACCGTAGGGATGGTGCCAGGGGTTTCTTCCAGACGTGACGCTTTAGCATTCAGGCCATAGAGTTCAATCTAGTTTCCATCAGACCAGAGAATCTTATTTCTCATGGTCTGAGAGTCCTTTAGGTGCCTTTTTGCAAACTCCAAGTGGGCTTGTCATGTGCCTTTTACTGAGGAGTGTAGATGCCCATCTGGCCACTTCTACCACAGGGCAATGGCCTGATTGGTGGAGTGCTGCAGAGGTGGTTGTCCTTCTGGAATATTCTCCCATCTCCACAGAGGACCTTCTCCCCAATTGCTCAGTTTGGCTGGGCGGCCAGCTCTAGGAAGAGTCTGTGGTTCAAGCTCCTTCCATTTAAGAATGTATGGAGGACACTGTGTTCTTTGGGGACCTTCAATGCTGCAGTCATTTGCTGGTACTCCTAACACAGATCTGTGCCTTGACATTACCCTGTCTCAGAGCTCTACTTGACAATTCCGACCTCATGTCTTGTTTTTTGCTCAGACATGCACTTCAAAAAGTGGATTAATTCTTTGCATTAAGATTATCCTAACCTGCTACATTAATTCTCCACACTTGCTGTTAAGTTCTCCTAACCTCCCTCTGACATGTACTGTCAACTGTGGGACCTTATATAGACAGATGTGTGCTTTTCTAAATCAGTGTCCAATCAATTGAATTTACCACAGGTGGACTCCAATCAAGTTGTAGAAACATCTCAAGGATGATCAATGGAAACAGGATGCACCTGAGCTCAATTTCCTCGAGTCTCATAGTAAAGGGTCTGAATACTCATGTATACAAGGTATTTTAATTTTAATTTTTTTATAAATTTGCCAAATATTTTAAAATAAACTGTTTTCGTTTTGTCATTATGGGGTATTGTGTGTAGATTGATGAGAAAAATTATATAAATCAATTTTAGAATAAGGCTGTAATGTAAAACAAAATGGGAAAAGTAAAGGGTCTGAATACTTTCCGAATGCACTCTATATGTATGGAAATAAATAATTGATTGATTTTTATTTTACTTCTGCTCTTTTTTTTCTCAACACTTTTTTGTTGTTTTATTTTACTTTTTAATGAAAAATAAATGCACTGTTGGTTAAGGGCTGTAAGTAAGCATTTCACTGTAATGTCTGCACCTGTTGTATTCGGCGCATGTGGCCAATAAAATGTGATTTGATTTGATTTGATTGATCTGTTATGAATTATTATTCAGCTGTATGGCTGTATGGACTTTTTTTAGGCCTTTTCTGTCAACAATGTGGCCTTATGAACCTGGGCAGTGGTCTCGAATGGAATGCCTTGAGCGGAGCATGGGGATGCCTCAAGCGGAGAAAATATATTTTTTAAATTGATTACTAGTATTATTTTAAATTATGCCCAGCTCAAGAGGCCCCTTGATGATGTGGAGCCTGAGGCAATTGCCTCTTTTGCCTAATGGTAAGTCCGCCACTGCTTGACAGAGCCTGACATTTTTTTAAATAACATTGCGCTGTCACAGGTGTGCAAGTTCTTAGAGACCCAGAAAGGCTCACAGCTGTAATCACTGCCAAAGGTGATTTTAACATGTATTGACTCAGGGTGAAATACTTATGTAAATGAGATATATCTGTATTTCATTTTCAATCAATTTGCAAAAGTTCAAAACCGTGTTTTCACTTTGTCATTATGGGTATTGTGCAGTGAGGGGAAAAAGTATTTGATCCCCTGCTGATTTTGTAAGTTTTCTGCCCACTGACAAAGACATGATCAGTCTATAATTTTAATGGTAGGTTTATTTGAACAGTGAGAGACAGAATAACAACAACAAAATCCAGAAAAACGCATGTCAAAAATGTTCTAAATTTTATTTGCATTTTATTGAGGGAAGAAGTATTTGACCCCTCTGCAAAACATGACTTAGTACTTGGTGGCAAAACTCCTGTTGGCAATCACAGAGGTCAGACGTTTCTGTAGTTGGCCACCAGGTTTGCACGCATCTCAGGAGGGATTTGTCCCACTCCTCTTTGCAGATCTTCTCCGAAGTCATTAAGGTTTCGAGCCTGACGCTTGGCAACCTCGAACCCAGCCCTCCACAGATTTTCTTTGGGATTAAGGTCTGAGACTGGCCAGGCCACTCCAGGACCTTAATGCTTCTTCTTGAGCCACCTTTGTTGCCTTGGCCGTGTGTTTTGGGTCATTGTCATGCTGGAATACCCATCCACGACTCCATTTTCAATGCCCTGGCTGAGGGAAGGAGGTTCTCACCTGATTTGACGGCATGGTCCCGTCCATCGTCCCGATGCGGTGAAGTTGTCCTGTCCCCTTAGCAGAAAAACACCCCAAAAGGATAATGTTTCCACCTCCATGTTTGACGGTGGGGATGGTGTTCTTGGGGTCATAAGCAGCATTCCCTCCTCCTCCAAACACGGCAGTTGAGTTGATGCTAAAAGTGAGTTCCATTTTGGTCTCATCTGACCACAACACTTTCACCCAGTTCAAATCATTCAGATGTTCATTAAGCAAATCAGACAGACCTGTATATGTGCTTGAGCAGGGGGGATCTTGCGGGCGCTGCAGGATTTCCTGAACTCACAGCGTAGTGTGTTACCAATTGTTTTCTTTTAGACTATGGTCCCAGCTGCCTTGAGATCATTGACAAGATCCTCCCATGTAGTTCTGGGCTGATTCCTCACTGTTCTCAGATCATTGCAACTCCACAAGGTGAGATCTTGCATGGAGCCCCAGGCCGAGGGAGATTGACTGTTCTTTGTGTTTCTTCCATTTGCGAATAATCGCACCAACTGTTGTCACCTTCCTCACCAAGCTGCTTGGCGATGGTCTTGTAGCCCATTCCAGCCTTGTGTAGGTCTACAATCTTGTCCCTGACATCCTTGGAGAGCTCTCTTGTCTGGCCATGGTGGAGAGTTTGGAATCTGATTGATTGATTGCTTGTGGGGACAGGTGTTTTTTATACAGGAACAAACTGAGATTAGGAGCACCCCTTTAAGAGTGTGCTCCTAATCTCAGCTCGTTACCTGTATAAAAGATACCTGAGAGCCAGAAATCTTTCTGATTGAGAGGGGGTCAAATACTTATGTCACGGTTTCGGCCGAGGCTGCTCCTTCTCCTTGTTCGGGCAGGCTTCAGCGGTTGTCGTCTCCGGAGTACTAGCTGCCACCGTTCTATGTTTCTATGTTTGATTGGTTTTGTCTGTTGGTTACACCTGTTCCTTGTTAGTGTTCATTATGCTTCTTATTTAGTTCTCTTGTGTCATCAGTGTTGTGTGTAATTGTTCATTGTCACGTTGTGTGCTAGTTCGCTTATTCTGTTCTCTGGTATTTTTGGTGTTTGAGAGAGAGTTCCGCACTCGTTTACATACTTTACCGTTGTATGAAAGTTCTTCTGCAGTCTGTTGCCGTGTGTGGCTTGTTTTTGGACTTTACTAAAGACGCTGTTCAAACCTCTGTGTGTCCTGCACGATTCTACACTACCTCTACACTCAACCCACATAATTACAAACCATTTCAATGGAATCAGCAGGAGCAACCGCACTCATCAGATCATCTAGGAGCCCTTCTTGTGGACAGCAGGACAGGATTAACCAAATCGGGCACGCCCTGACAGAGGATGAACACCTCCATCGATGGGAGGCCAGCGGGGTACCCACACCCCCCACCTACCACACCATCACCATCGGTCAGCCTCATTGTCCAACTTTGAACCCAGTGGGACTGGGCCTGCCCGAGGGCGTACGACGGCACCGCTGCCGGGTGTCAGGGGTTCCACAAGTTGAACTCTACCGCCACCAGACACCCGGCGCCCTCGACACGAGAGTCGCCTTCATCTCCTGTCTCACCGGCAAGGCGTTGGAGGCCAACGCCGAATGGAGGAGAATAGACCAACTATCACCTGGGCGCGGAGTTCTCCGTCCGCAGTGCTCTTCTGACCATCCACCGAGGAAGGCGTTGGGGAGCTGCCTATTCTACCTCCGCAGGGGATGAGGAGCGCTCAGGAGTTTGCACTGGAGTTCCGGATTCTAGCGGCAGATGCAGGGTGAAATGAGCGGGCACTCATAGACTACTCGCTGCAGCCCGGGAGGACGCCCGCAGAGAGTTACGGCAGGGAGTCACGCTTTCATTTGACCAATTCACATTAAGGCCATTCGGCTGGACACCCTGCTCGCTACCCGCGGCGCGGCCCGGTGGGGGTCGCCTTATTCCCACCTCCAGCACTCTCCCAGCCGAGCCCTATGGAGCTCTTAGGTGCTGGCGCTAGAGGAAGGAGGAGAAGGAGCCCGAAAGCCCCTGCACCAACTGTGGCCGGGAGGGCACACCGGCTAGGTGCTGGGGAGGGTCTCCTGGTGGGGAGGAGAAGGCAGGCCACACATTGGGGCGTCCCAGGTGAGTAGGCTGCCCCACTTACCCAGAGCTTTCTGTCGCACACATAACCATACCTGTTTGTTTTCCACAGGTTGCACCTGTTCTCAGCATAAGGCGCTAGTAGATTCAGGCGCAGCTGGGAATTTTGTAGATCGCAAATTCTGTGTAGAGTTAGGATTCCCTCCTTCCGGTAAATAATCCTTTCCTGTACATGCCCTTAGATAGTCAGTCTCGTTAGGATCCGGGGTTGGATTAGGGAGGTCACAGTGCCACTTAGGATGGAGACGCAGGGGGTCATGGGAGGAGACGATTCAGCTCTATCTGGATCGACTCTCCTGCGTGATCCGGTGGTGCTGGGGCTTCCTGGTTGATTACATGATCCTACTATTTCGCAAGAGGGCCTAAGGGTTGGTCTGCTCAGTGTGAGGGGGCTATGTCTGGGTAAGCTTCCGTAGGGGCCACCTCTGGTGGGAGGAGTTCTGCGACCTGCACATTCCTCCCGAGCATGAGGATTTGGCACCGTGTGAGCCAGCAAGACGAGACAAGCATGTTGCCACCTCATAGACAGGGGATTGTGCGACAGACTCCAGGCAGAGCCAAGGGCCCCCGCTGAGCCATGTGTGTATCCTTTGTCACAGGAGGAGAAGAGGGCGATGGAGACATACATTGCCGAAGTCTGAGACAGGGATACATAAGGCCCTCCACTTCACCAAGGTCCTCAAGCTTGTGAAGAAAAGGGATGGAGGTTTGCGCCGTAATTGATTAGACATGGTCTCAATCAGATTACTGTGAAATATAGTTATCCACTCCCTCTGATTATGTACGATGACGGAGTCATTACATCGGGCACGGTTTATCACAAAAATTGAACCTCAGGAGCGAATATAATTCGGTGCGCATTAGAGAGGGCGATGAATGGAAGACAGCATTTAGTACTACTCCGTCACAATGAGTATCTCGCCATGCCATACGGGTTAATGAATGCTCCATCAGTTTTCCAATCCTTTGTAGATGAGATTTTCTCGGGACATGCAGGGGCAGGGAGTAGTGGTGTACAAAGACGATATTCTGCATAGTTCTACCTGAGTCAACATGTAACCCTGGTGCGCTGAGTATTGAGGAGGTTGTTGGAGCATGACCTGTATGTCAAAGCAGAGAAAATGTCTGTTCTTCCAGGAGTCGGTCTCTTTTTTGGGTTATCAGTTGTCTGCGTCAGGGGTGAGGATGGAGGTTGACCGTAAAGTCAGCTGTATGTAATTGGCAAACCTCAACCACGGCAAAGAGGTGCAGTTCGGTTTTGCGAATTACTACCGGAGGTTTATCCGGTTTTGGGACAGGTGGCAGCTCCTAACGCCTCTTCTGGAAGGGGGTCCGTGCTTTGCGGTGGTCAGCTGAGGCGGACAGGGCTGGGGGAGACTGAAGGACCTGCTTACCTGCCCAGTGCTGGCGCACCCGATCCCGCTTAACCATTCCAAGTGAGGTGGACGCCTGAAGCCGTATCGGGCCGCTTCTCTCACGTCCGGCACACCACTTCCCCAACTCCGCCCCGGTGCTTTTTATTCAAAAGCCTTGTCCGGCGGAGCGTAATTATGACGTAGGGTACAGGGAGCTGTTAGCCGTGGTACAAGCCTCAAAGGTGTGGAGGCATTGGCTTGAGGGGGCTCAACACCCTTTCCTCATTTGACTGACCACCGAAACCTGGAATACATCTCGGCAGCTAGAGACTGAATCTCGCCAGGCTCGGTGGACTATGTTTTGAGTCTGTTCTGTGTTTAAGATCACTTACATCCCTGGGTCCCAGAACGGAAGGCAGATGCCCTGTCTCGGGCGAAGAGATGACGAGGAGAGGTCCGTTGAGCCCACTCCCATACTACCTAAGTCTTGTCTGGTTGCACCGGGTGAGAGCGGGGAGGTCGAGCATGGGAGATCGAGCGACAAGCACAGCACTGGCCCAGCCCTCCACAGTGTCCGGTGGGTCGGACGCACGCCCCGCCGAGGTCCGTGATCGACTCATTTATTGGGCTCACGTCACCTCTCTGGGCATCCAGGTATTGGCCGGACAGTGCACTGCCTTAGCACAAAGTACTGGTGGCCAACGTTAGCCAGGAATGAGGATTTATGCCCCCTCCTGCCCAGCAAAATGGCGCCTGACACTTGCCCAGGGGTAAGTTACAACTCCTTGCCCGTTCCACAACGACTCCTGGTCTCACCTCTCGGTGAAATTGTTACAGACCCCTCACAGGGGGAATAACACGCATCCTGGTCGTTGTGGATCGGTTCTCGAAGGCCTGTCGTCTCCTTCCCATGCCGGGTCTTCCTACTGCCTCTACAGACCGCTGAGGCTCTATTTACCCACGTCTTCCGGCATTACAGGGTACCTCCGAGATATAGTGTCTGGATCGAGGCCCCAGTTTACTCCAGAGTTCGGAGAGCGTTTTTATGGAACGTGTTAGGTGTCGGTGAGTTTTACTCGTTACCACCCGAGAGTAATGGGCAGGTCGAACGTGTCAACCAGGATGTGGGTAGGTTTCTGAGGTCGTATTGCCAGGCCGGCCGGAGGAGGCTAGATATGTTCCTGGGCCGAGATGGCCAGAAACCCCTCCACTCCTCCACTAAACTAACCCCTTTCCAGTGTGTTAGGTACCAGCCGGTTCTGCACCTGGCATGAGAGCCAGATCGAGGCCCTGCGGTGGATGCAGTGGGTGCGGCGCTCGAAGGAGACGCCGGGAACGCGGCACACATCCATCTTGCAGCGAGCCATCCGTCTATTACAAGACGAGCGCCGATCTCCACCGCAGTGAGGGGCCAGTGTACGCACCTGGAGATCGAGTCTGGCTCTTAATCCAGAAATCCTGCCCTTCCGCCTGCCCTGCCGGAAGCTGGGTCGGCGGTTTGTGGGGCCTTTAAAGTCCTGAGGAGATTGAACGAGGTGTGTTATAGGTTACAACTGCCCATTGATTACAAGAATATTAACCCTGCTCCATGTGTCTCTCCTCAGGCCGGTGTTATTTGGTCCACTCCAGACCATGAGACAGAAGAGACTCCTCCGCCCCGCTGGACACGAGGGCCCGCACACTGTTCGGTCCATCTCAGATTCGAGACGCCGGATGGGCCTCCAACATCTCGTGGAGGAGGGGTACGGCTCCGGAGGGATAAAAGCACAGGAGGGACATCCTAGACCCATCTCTTCTGACCGGAGTTCCACGTGGTCATCCACGCGCCCTGCTCCGCCTTCCTGGTCAGCCCCCGAGGCCGGGCTCGGCGCACGGCTGAGCCGGCCCAAGGGGGGGACGGCTCGGAGCTGGGGCCGAGGCTGCCCTTTCTCCTTGTTCGGGGCAGGAGCCAAGGTCGTCGCCCGGAGTACTAGCTGCCACTGCCTTTCCTATGTTTCTATGTTTGATTGGTTTTGTCTGTTGGTTACACCTGTTCCTTGTTAGTGTTCATTATGTCCTATTTAGTTCTCTTGTGATTGGTCAGGTGTTGTGTGTAATTGTTCATTGTCACGTTGTGTGTGCTAGTTCGTTTATTCTGTTCTCTCTGTATTTTTTGTGTTTGAGAGAGAGTTCCGCACTTTAGCGCCTTTAGTACTACTGTTGTAGCGAAGTTCGCCTGTAGCCTGTTGCCGTGTGTGGCTTGTTTTTTGACTTTTTCTTTTACTAAAGACGCTGTTCGAAACCTCAGTTCCTGCGCCTGATTCTACACTACCTCTACACTCAACCCTGACAACTTATTTCCCCATTAAAATGCAACTAATTTATAACATTTTTGACATGCTTTTTCTGATTTTTTTATTGTTATTCTGTCTCTCACTGTTCAAATAAAACCTACCATTAAAATTATAGACTGATCATTTCTTTGTCAGTGGGCAAACGTACAAAAATCAGCAGGGATCAAAT
>NW_025539977.1:0-10583 GCF_020615455.1 Coregonus clupeaformis | reverse complement strand
CAGTGGCGGCTGAGTGAAAAATATTCTCGGTGGGGCTGTGCCATACTTTTTTTCCTGTAACCACTTCGCGATATATTTTAACACAAACTGCAGGACAGCAGTGCTCAGTGAAACTTCAGTAATTATTTAATGCCAATATTAAAAAGTTGAGGCATTCTTACACAAAAACATATTACACAAACCCAAGCCTTTCATTTGCATTTAAAGTGAACTTTTCACCATTGGTAGTAAACAGGCAACGCAACAGGCATGCTGTCAGAACAGAGTGGAAAGTGGACAATAACATGAAATTATTATAAAGTTTATAGGAAATCTTACACTGTGAAAGGATGTATAATATAGAAATGGATATCAAGTGGATGAACTCCAAACCTTTGACTGGGAAGAATAGCATACAGTATTTTATGATCATACTAAATGTGATCATTGTTAATGTGCTCCAGAACTGCAACAATTAATTGATACAAAACAACATATATACGTAATATTAGCAAAGACACTATTAAGACTTTCTAGAGTACCATATATAACTGGATTTTTTTATGCTAAGGTCAACTATATACAAAGAAACATGCGGCCAGAGCTGCTCTGTGTGTGTGTGTCTGTCATCTTATTTGTACAGGAATTTTGCCCGTCTGTCCTTCTGAGTGGCAAACCTCTCTCAATGACCCTTTGATTAAAGTCAGGAATGTCCCTGACAAGTTTCTTCTCCATGGAGAGCATGGCCAGAGCGTTCAGGCGCATCCTGTGTCATGCTGTTTCTCAGGAAGGTCTTGATCCTTTTCAGTGTAGAGAAGCACCTTTCTGACTCAGCAGTTGTCATGGGTGTGGTGATGAGGATCTTGAGGAGGCTGGCAGTCTCTGTGAAAGTGCTCTGAAGGTTGTTCTCCATGAAGAACTGGTACAGGGCACTGCACCACTACAAGCCTTGAACTCACTGTTCTCAAGATGAGGGACAGTTTGGTTTTGAGCTTGGCCTTGTTCAACATGGGGTACGCCTCCACGGTTGTTTCAAGCGCTGTATCGGGGAACTTCACACTGTGTTGTGGGAACAACTCTCCGTGCAATAGTGTTGCGCTGATGAGGTGCTGGGTGAAGGAGAACCTCTCTTTGGCATGACTCAGGATGGTATCACATACCTGTAAAAGATACATCATCAGCTTTAATTTGCAATTAAGCTATTTTGATGCAAGTGATCCTGACTGACACATGCCTATGTCCAACTCCAAGTATATGATTACCAAGGTGCTGATTGTTCAGGGTTTTGGCTACATACTACCAGGCCTGAAAAAAGTTCTAGGTGGGAAACACTGACAATTACATACCACAACTTACCTCTATAGCCAACCTCTGTTGTTCTCCTGGTCCCAGCATCCTCCGTCGCTTGATGGGCTGTTGCTGCTTTCGTCAGATGCGCTGTCCCCACACAAAGAGGGGAATTGAGGCCCTGGGTCCAAAAAAAAAAAGTTTAATTTGATAACTTGCAATCAGACTTCTTAACTCACTGTAATTCCCCCTCAACACACAACCAGTGACTTATATATATAGACAGACAGACAGACAGACAGACAGACAGACAGACAGACAGACAGACAGACAGACAGTGTGTATATACACACAAACTATGTCTAGTAACTGCTTTTAACCTGTGATGTACATAATTAACTGATGTTATTACGTTTAAAGCCTTTTTCTATTACATTTGTGAGAGGGATGCAACATAATTTTGTTCTGCTGTTCACTTTAGCAATAAAGTTAATATTCAATAACAACTAGGCCTCTTCTAGAAATTGACCCCTGGTGGACACCTGAATAATTATTACAAACTGTGTAGTACTTTCCTGCATTATTATCAACGTCTGATTGTGTCTTCTCTTTCGCTTTTAAAATACTAAAAAACCAAATATAATTGTGACGGCTCTATGATAATCACTCACACAAGCACCAACTGGCAGTGGTGGAAACGTCAGTCGTCTCGTCAGCTTGAATGGCGATAAAATCAGCACTCTTTACTTCCTCCAGGATGTAATCCTTAGCATTGACAGCATACAGTCCAACAGCTCGTTCTGTATCAGTCTTTGACGTGCCCTTAAAAACGGTAGCTGTCTTCAGGTGCTCCTCCAGCACACTGTCGAGGAGGCAACAAAATCCACAGCCCCGGAAAATGCCGGGGTTGTCTGAGGAGTCAGTCTCCTCGTGCCCACGCGCAAGGCCAACTCAAAAGCCCCACAGAACTTTCACACAATCGATAATTTTGGATAGAATGTGCCTGTTTTTATCCACCTCCTCATTGTGTTTCCTCACCGCAATCCCGTGGCCGTCATCCAGCTGCGTAGCAATGTTCACCCTTCCTAATACAGCTAGCTTTACAGAGTTGTCCATGTGTGCCCTGGTGTTCTCATGTTTCTTTACCTTCTCGACAGGTGCTTCATATCCCTCACTCCGGTACCTGTCCATGCTGAATCTGACCCCGTCGTTTTAAAAAAGCAAGCACGGAAAGCAAAATAAAGCATTAGCATCAGTGCACTCCAGCTAGCCAGGCCTTCCTGGTGTACCAGCTACGGGAGAAGCCGCGATATACTGCCTCGCTAGCCTGGTCTGATTGAGAGGTCAGGTTGATCTGGGCCCAGCTCTTTCACCCGAACTTTCTCTGACAAAGTTCTCCTCTCAAACGGATCTTGGAGGAGAGATTTCACCGAGTTAGGGTTGGGTCTTGAGGAGTAACGTTTGCGTTCGCCATTGTTGTCTAGTAAAATGGCGTCACTGGACCCCCGGTCCTTATTTTATCAGGGGGCCGCAGCTTGGGGTGGTAAAATAATCGCCCTCCTTGGATTCGATTTAAGATCGCTTATTGACTACATTTTATGTCATACATTCATATCTTAAATTAGCAATTGGCTTAACTGCTACGTAGACCCGCCTCCTCGGGGCACTCTGTATCGCCCAGAGCTGACGCAGGCGTTTGACAGGCAGAGGAAAGGTTGCGAATATGATTTTCATCATATCTTACACATATACTGTGTGCATTCCATATTTCAAACACACAAATATTGACATACTGATGTTTTTATTATTATTATTATTATTATTTTTTATTTTTTTTATTTTTTTTAAAAATAATTTTATTTAAGGGGCGGCGCCCTAGCGCCCCCTCTATCGGCCAAAGCCGCCACTGTATATATATATATATATATATATATATATACTGATAGGATCGAAAGAAAGGGAAGCACTGCTCTCGGATCAGCGTTCTCCCTTTTCAATCTTACCTTAACATTATAATTATTCCACAATACTGACGACGGATGAGAGATATGGGTTTCTTTGCAGGATAAGAATTGTCCTGACTTCCAAGAATGCCGGAATTGCTTCACCTTGCTTTCACTGGTTGTTTCACCATTCATTTTTTTCTAATCTAGAGGAGTGCAAGTTTCACCATGACACGAACCGTGGGGATACGTTGGTACATAATAATGTCAATTCTTGCATTCTATCCCATGCTGGCTTTTCGCGGGCTACCTGTGCCATGAAACAGATAGATGGGAGGTAATACAGGCTGTCGCCAATTTATTCATGCACAATTTACCTGAATGGGTAATGAAAACACTTTTTTTTTATTAGACATGGTAGGTTTTCCTGTTTTTATTTTTTTTTTTTTTGTGAGACGTCACTGTTTTTATCGACAATATAGTGACATGAAAACGCACCCTAGCAGGCAATTGTCGCATATGTTCTATGCAAACTTTCTAAATGTCGACAACAAATCCCTGGACAAGTTAATGGAAACATACTCGTAGCTAGTGTCACAGAAAGATAGAAACATCTTGATTTTGTGTTTAGCGGAGATCTTCTGTGTATAAAGTGACAAGAAAGGGCAAAAAAGCATTAACGATGTAGCTGTTCTAAGAGTGGACTGGTCTGAGGCAATCGTTAAATAACGAGCGTTTTCAATAGCAACTTTAGTAACAATGGTTAACGATGCTCTTACGAAGTTTTTTTCGACGAACGTAGCCTTCAGATACTTTTTTTGGGAAACTGGGCCTCGTACAATCTCAAAACCTCTCCTATCTGCCCCTGACCTACCTTTGTCAGGTTTTGCATTCCAATAAAAAAGTGTTCTGCTCTTCCAATCTATTCCAACAGACAATCGTTTGTGGCAATTAATGACAGAAGCCACACAATGCTTGGCGCAAACAGATACTGCTTTCACTGACACAGCAGTAGGCTACTCTGAAAGACAGCCCTGCCCTCCCTCATGAGCTTATCAGATGGTTTAATTACCAGGTAAAAATTAGTTTATATAGGATATTCGGTTCTCTCTCGTGACTCGCTATTGAACCAAGCACGCCATGACTTTCGAAGACGGTATATTCTGAATCAGGGTGGTGGAGAAAATCCACACCTTAATTTGTATATATTTTTTATAAATACTATTTCGATTCCAATCTTCGATAGCTCTTACACAAAGCATGCTATGACTATGAAATTGATATATTCTGAATCGGGGGAGGATGGACAAAAATGTAAACAATAACAAAATTAGAAGATATTATTTTCATAGGCATGGCACGCATTGTCTAAGATCCATTAAATATTGAAAGCCCCCCAAAATTATCTACACCCCCAAAAAAAAAGTGTGGATTGTTCTCCATCCACCCGATTCAGAATTTCCATAGTCATGGCATGCTTGGTTCTAGCTCTTAAACTCTAGGCGGCATTCTGCCGTCTCCTACAGTTCTCAGCCATTGTGAACTACAATCCCGATGCTGTGTTTTAACGTTTAGAAACGTCAATAATTATCCGCCGTCTGGCTTTTGAAACATATGGCATGTGTCCTTTGACAGCTGTACTGGCTTAAGCAGGGGGGCCACGTCTGGCACTTGCAGGATTTGAGTCCCTGGCAGCGCTAGTGTTTACTGATGGTAGGCTTTGTTACTTTGGTCCCAGCTCTCTGCAGGTCAATCACTAGGTCCCCGTGTGGTTCTGGGAATTTTTGCTCACCGTTCTTGTGTTCATTTTGACCCCACGGGGTGAGATCTTGCGTGGAGCCCCAGATCGAGGGAGATTATCAGTGGTCTTGTATGTCTTCCATTTCCTAATAATTGCTCCCATAGTTGATTTCTTCAAACCAAGCTGCTTACCTATTGCAGATTCAGTCTTCCCAGCCTGGTGCAGGTCTACAATTTTGTTTCTGGTGTCCTTTGACAGCTCTTTGGTCTAAGCCATAGTGGAGTTTGGAGTGTGACTGTTTGAGGTTGTGGACAGGTGTCTTTTATACTGATAACAAGGTTCAAACAGGTGCCATTAATACAGGGTAACGAGTGGCGGACAGAGGAGCCTCTAAAGAAGAAGTTACAGGTCTGTGAGAGCTAGAAATCTTGCTTGTTTGTAGGTGACCAAATACTTATTTTCCACCATAATTTGCAAAATAAATTCATTAAAAATCCTAACAATGTGATTTTCTGGATTTTTTTCCTCAATTTGTCTGTCATAGTTGACGTTGTACCTAAGATGAAAATTACAGGCCTCTCTCATCTTTTAAGTGGGAGAACTTGCACAATTGGTGGCTGACAACACTTTTTTCCCCCACTGTATATAGCCTTCCTGAATTTTGTTTAAATCAAAGCACATTCTGCCTATTGGCGCACGCTGTTGAATTTTGTCCGCATGATACTTTTTTTGGGACTGTTCAGCTAACCATCCTAAAATCTAAAGAAATTAGGTGGTGTTTTTTTGGTGTAGCATTAACGTTATACTATGATACTATATTTGGTTCTGTTATGTAGAATACTAATGAATCATAATGTGATCTTCCAAGACATTGATTCAGCTTTGATCTAACTTTTACTAAACAAGCACCATTGTAAGAAGTGTGCGGCTCCGGTGTGCTCCAGCAGAGGCAGCACTACACCCCTGCAGTCCACTGCACCGAACAAGCAATTGAAGCACACCTAGTTTACTGTTTTTCCTTGCACAAAGTTTGGTGATGCAAAAACGAGAAAACACGTGTGGCTGTTTTATGAAAAATCTGTAACATTTGGCCAAGGAAACATTTCTGGTTGGTCTCAGGGAATGTAAAACAGTTAGGAAGTGAGACTTAAAACGGGATTGAGTGAAGTAGCAGCAAATATGGTTGAATGAGCATAGAGCACTTTTACAAGTTTGACAAAATTACCTTATCTTTCAGTCTAGTATGGCTATTTACTTAGTTTTGTAGCTCTTCATCAGATGCATGCAAGTAGTTAGGGCTAACTGTCCTCTCCAAGTTTAGCTGGAATTTAGCCCGAAAGGATTTGAGAAATATGATTGGTTGATGATAGGCCTATGACATTGACCTATGCCTCATCTTGAACTGTGCAAAATATCAGATATCAACAACAATTGGAGAAGTGTTTAACATCACAAGTAGGTTTAGCCTACCACATCTTCTTCTTTTAGGGGGAGTTGTGTTAAGAGCCCCAACGCTCAGTCGGAACATTAACATGCATCGTTTAGCGTATGGTTTTGGAAGCATAAGGACCTTATCTCTTTCATATCTGCGTGCAAAATAATTTCCCAAAAACTAAAGGTTAAATTCATACACACCTTTTATAGGGTTAGGTTAGTGTTCCCACACGGCCATATCCACACGGCCATATCTCCATGTTATATTTTTGATGTGATATGAAAGTAAAGGGCTTTATGTTTCTAGAACCATATCACAATTGAGAATCAATTCACGTTTAGATGGAGTATTTGGCTGTTTTGGCTGCCAGAGCCAGTCTACAAGGTCCTTGGACTTTAAGGAGTAATGGTAGGCTCCTTAAGAGTACATCGTGGGCTAACTTTTCATATGAAAATGTATCCAGAGTGACAGCAGCACACACGTTACAGTGGTCTAACCTTTTTCACTCGAGGCCCCCTTCCAGCATTGGGGAACATCCCGTGAAGTAGCAGCATGACGACCAGGAAGACAACTTTCCCAAAGCGGATCCTTTGTTCTCACCCCACAGTGCAATTGAACTGATTCCAGAGGCCGACCCAAAACAACGCCTGAGGAGAGGTACTGGAGCGGTCTTCTAGTCCGACTTAGTATATTACTCGCTAATCGCTTCAGTCTCTGGATAATAAAGTTGACGAGCTCAGGGAGAGGGTTTCTTTCCAGAGAGACATCAGGGATTGTAACATACTCTGTTTCACAGAAACCTGGGTCTCCCGGGGATATACTGCCCGAGTCGGTCCAGCCAGTTGGGTTCTCAGTTCATCACGCAGACAGGAATAAATATCTCCGGGGAAGCAGAAGGGCGGAGGTGTATGTTTTTTATGATTAACGACTCATGGTGTAATTCTGATAACATACAGGAACTCAAGTTCTTTGTTCACCCAACCCAGAATACCTCACAAACAAATGCCGACCATATTTTCTTCAGTTATAGTCACCGGCCGTGTATATCCCCCCTCAAGCAGATACCAGACGGCCCTCAAAGAACTTCACTGGACTTTATGCAAACTGGAAACCACATATCCTGAGGCTGCATTTATGTAGCTGGGGATTTTAACAAAGCAAATTTGAGGAAAAGGCTACTGAAGTTCTATCAACACATCGAACTGTAGTACTCGCGCTCTAAAACACTCGACCACTGCTACTCCAACTTCCGTGGATGCATACAAGGCCCTCCTCCGCCCTCCTTTACGGCAAATCTGACCACACGACTCATTTTTTGCTCCGCTATTCCTATAGGCAGAAACTCAAACAGGAAGTACCCGTGCTAAGGACTATTCAACGCTGGTCTGACCAATCGGAATCCACACTTCAAGATTGTTTTTGATCTCTGTGTGGACTGGGATATGTTCCGGGTAGCTTCAGAGAATAATATCAACATATAACTGATACGGTGACTGAGTTTATCAGGAAGTAATAATAATAATAATAATAATAATAATACTAATAATAATAAGGAAGTGTATAGGAGATGTTGTACCCACTGTGACTATTAAAACCTACCCTAACCAGAAACCGTGATAGATGGCAACTGCATTCCGTGCAAAACTGAAAACGTCAGTATAGGGACAAATGGAGTCGCAATTCAATGGCTCAGACACGAGAGACGTATGTGGCAGGGTCTACAGACAATCACGGACTACAAAAGGAAAAACAGCCGCAGACACCAACGTCTTGCTTCCGGACAAGCTAAACACCTTCTTCGCCCCGCTTGAGGATAATACAGTGCCACCGATGCGGCCCGCTACCAAGGACTGTGGGCTTCTCCTTCTCCCCGTGGCCAACGCGTGAGTAAGACATTTAAGCGGAGTTAACCCTCGCAAGGCTGCCGCCCAGATGGCATCCCTAGCCGCGTTCTCAGAGCATGCGCAGACCAAGCTTGCTGGTGTGTTTTACGAACATATTAAATCTCTCCCTATCCCAGTCCTGCTGTCCCCACATGCTTCAAGATGGCCACCATTGTCCCTGTACCCAAGAAAGCAAAGGTAACTGAACTAAATGACTATCGCCCCGTAGCACTCACTTCTGTCATCATGAAGTGCTTTGAGAAGACTAGTCAAGGATCATATCACCTCTACCTTACCTGTCACCCTAGACCCACTTCAATTTGCTTACTGCCCCAATAGATCCACAGACGATGCAATCGCCATCACACTGCCCTATCACATCTGGACAAGAGGGAATACCTATGTAAGAATGCTGTTCATTGACTATAGCTCAGCATTCAACACCACTAGTACCCTCCAAGCTCATCATTAAGCTCGAGGCCCTGGGTCTGAACCCCGCCCTGTGCAACTGGGTCCTGGACTTCCTGACGGGCCGCCCAGGTGGTGAAAGTAGGAAACAACACCTCACTTCGCTGATCCTCAACACTGCGTGCTAAGCCCCCTCCTGTACTCCCTGTTCACCCATGACTGTGTGGCTAAGCACGCCTCCAACTCAATCACCAAGTTTGCAGACGACACAGCAGTAGTAGGCTTGATTACCAACAGTGACGAGACAGCCTAGAGGGAGGGAGGTGAGGGCTCTGGGGAGTGTGGTACCAGGAAAATAACCTCTCACTCAACGTCAACAAAACAAAGGAGATTATTGTGTGACTTCAGGAAACAGCAGAGGGAGCACCCCCTATCCACATCGACGGGACCACAGTGGAGAAGGTGAAAACGCTTCCTCGCGAACACATCACTGACAAACTGAAATGGTCCACCCACACAGACAGTGTGGTGAAGAAGGCACAACAGCGCCCGCTTCAACTTCATGAGGCTGAAGAAATTTGGCTGGCACCTACAACCCTCACAAACTTTTACAGATGCACAATTGAGAGCATCCTGTCGGGCTGTTTCACCGCCTGGTACGGCAACTGCACCGCCCGGCAACCGTAGGGCTCTCCAGAGGGTGGTGCGGTCTGCTCCGCATCCCCGGGGGCAAACTACCAGCCCCTCCAGGACACCTACAGCACCTGAAGTCACAGGACATTAAGATCATAAAGGACAACAACCACCCGATCCACTGCCTGTTCACCCCGCTATCATCCAGAAGGCGAAGCAGTACAGGTGCATCCAAGCTGGGACAGAGAGACTGAAAAACTGCTTCTACAGTGAGGGAAAAAAGTATTTGATCCCCTGCTGATTTTGTACGTTTGCCCACTGACAAAGAAACGATCAGTCTATAATTTTAATGGTAGTTTTATTTGAACAGTGAGAGAGACAGAATAACAACAAAAATCCAGAGAAACGCATGTCAAAAATGTTATAAATTGATTTGCATTTTAAAGGGAAATAAGTATTTGAACCCCTCTCAATCAGAAAGATTTCTGGCTCCCAGGTGTCTTTTATACAGGTAACGAGCTGAGATTAGAGCACACTCTTAAAGGGAGTGCTCCTAATCTCAGCTTGTTACCTGTATAAAAGACACCTGTCCACAGAAGCAATCAATCAATCAGATTCCAAACTCTCCACCATGGCCAAGACCAAAGAGAGCTCTCCAAGGATGTCAGGGACAAGATTGTAGACCCACACAAGGCTGGAATGGGCTACCATCGCCAAGCAGCTTGGTGAGAAGGTGACAACAGTTGGTGCGATTATTGGCAAATGGAAGAAACAAAAAAGAACTGTCAATCTCCTCAGCCTGGGGCTCCATGCAAGAATCTCAACCCTCGTGGAGTTGCAATGATCGTGAGAACGGTGAGAATCGGCCCAGAACTACACGGGAGGATCTTGTCAATGATCTCAAGGCAGCTGGGACCATAGTCACCAAGAAAAACTATTGGTAACACACTATGCCGTGAAGGGACTGAAATCCTGCAGTGCCCGCAAAGGTCCCCTGTTCAAGAAACCATATACAGGCCCATCTGAAGTTTGCCAATGAACATCTGAATGATTCAGAGGAGAACTGGGTGAAAGTGTTGTGGTCAGATGAGACCAAAATCGAGCTCTTTGGCATCAACTCAACTCACCGTGTTTGGAAGAGGAGGAATGCTGCCTATGACCCCAAGAACACCATCCCCCACCTTCAAACATGGAGGTGGAAACATTATGCTTTTGGGGGTGTTTTTCTGCAAGGGGACAGGACAACTTCACTGCATCAAAGGGGGACGATGGAC
>NW_025539976.1:0-10585 GCF_020615455.1 Coregonus clupeaformis | reverse complement strand
GTCACAGTTCCCTCAGCCAGAACCCAGAAGCAGACCAGGACAAGGAGAGTTGAACGAAGGTGAGGGTTTATTTAGAAACAACAAAAGGTGCAGAATAATCCAGGGACAGAGCGGGCGGGCGTGGATGAGTAGTTGGGGGTGCAGCACTAGGTCCAGTGAGACTCGGCGGCCGCCCGACCATCAGGCAGAGGTGGGGTGAAGGTTCCGGACGTGTGACTGCAGGTGGAACAAAAACGGAGGTAAGGACACAAAAACTCAACAAAGTACAAACAACAAAACTCACGCTAGAAACTCTAAACTGATACACAGAACACCTACTGTTCATGGCTAACGATCCGGCAGGAACTGGATGTTTGGCACAGAGCCTAAAAAGGGTGATGATGAGGGCCAGGTCAGATTGCTGACGGGATGCAGGTGCGGAAAACCAGAGAGCTCCCGGAGCGTTCCCGAACCCTCGGGAAACTGGAGACTACGAACACAAAACACTAGTCCACAGACAGGACCCGACTCAGACTGCCGGATCGTTACAGTACCCCCTCCCGACGAACGCCACCGGGCGGACCTCCCGAGCGCCAGGATGGAGGCGGTAGAAATCCCTGATGAGGTCAGCATCTAGGACCTGTCGCCGCGGAATCCAGCTCCTCTCTTCAGGACCATACCCCTCCCAGTCCACGAGATACTGGAAACCCCGGCCCCGCCTGTCTGGAATCCATGATGCGACGCACCGTGTAGGCAGGACCACCTCCGATCATCCGAGGAGGAGGAGGAGGAGGCGGAGGAGGCAACAGAGGACTGAGGAAGACAGGCTTGAGGCAGGAGACATGAAAGGTGGGATGGACTCTGAGCGTCCTCGGTAGTTTGAGTCGAACTGCCACCGGATTGATCACCTTCTCCACCACAAACGGACCAATGAACCTCGGTAACAACTTCCTAGACTCAGTCCGTAACGGAAGATCCCGTGTGGCCAACCAAACCCTATCTCCGATGGTATAGGTGGGAGCGGGGGATCCAGCGACGATTCGCCTGGAGCTGATACCGATCCGAACCTCTAAGGAGTGCCTTTCTGGCCCGATGCCAGGTCCGGTGGCAACGACTAATATGAGCCTGAACAGAAGGCACTGATAGCTCCTTCTCCTGAGAAGGGAACAGGGGAGGTTGGTAGCCATACAGGCACTGGAAGTGCGGGAGACATCCCAGTGGCAGATGTAGGGAGAGTATTGTGGGCATACTCAACCCAAGGCAACTGAGAGGCCCAGGAGGTGGGGTTGGAAGAGACCAGACAGCGTAGCGTGGATTCCATCTTCTGGTTGGCTCTCTCCGCCTGACCATTGGATTGGGGTGAAAACCAGATGTGAGACTGACTGTAGCTCCAATGGCCAAACAGAAGGACTTCCAGACAGCAGAGGTAAACTGAGGGCCACGGTCGGAAACTGATATCACTGGGCAAACCGTGGACCCTGAAAACCTCCTAACCAGGATCTCGGACGTCTCCGAGGCAGAGGGAAGCTTGGCAATAGGCACAAAGTGGGCGAACTTGCTGAATCTGTCCACGATAGTCAGAACGACCGTGTTCCCCTGAGAGCGGGCAACCCCGTGACGAAGTCCAGGGCCAGATGCGACCATGGACGCCGGGGAATAGGAAGGGGGGTGAAGTAGTCCAGCGCTGGGCCAGATTGGTACTCTTATTCTGCGCACACACTGACAGGCAGCAACAAAACCCCGAGTATCCTCGGCCATGGCAGGCCACCAAAAACGTCTGCGAAGAAACGCCATAGTCCGAGCCACGCCAGGGTGACAAGCCATCTTGCTGGCGTGGGACCATTTGAGGACAGCAGGACGAACCGACTCAGCACAAACAACCGACCGGGTGGACCGTTACCGGGACCGGGCTGAGTCGAAGGGGCCAGCACCCTCCTCCTCAATCTTCCACATAACTGCTCCCACGACGCAGTTCCGGGGGAGAATAGTCTCGGGTCTTGGACCCACTCTCCTCCGTCTTGAGAACATCCGGGACAAGGCGTCCTGCCGTTCTTAGATCCAGGTCGGAACTGTCAGGGGCAAACTTGAATCGTCCGAAAAACAACGCCCACCTGGCCTGACGGGAGTTGAGACGCGTTTAGCCGATTGCACGTAAGCAAGATTCTTGTGGTCAGTCCAGACAATAAACGTTTGCTCCGCCCCTCCCAACCAGTGGCGCCACTCCTCCAAGGCAAGTTTCACCGCGAGAAGCTCCCGGTTACCCACATCGTAATTCCTCTGCAGGCGAAAGCGACGAGTAGTAGGCGCAGGGATGGAGTTTCGTCCGTGGAGCATCGCTCGCACAGGATGGCGCCAACTCCACATCAGACGCGTGCCCACTTCAACGACGAACTGACGGGCCGTGTCCGGTTGAGAGAGAATCGGTGCGTTGGTGAATCGCCTCTTCAAATCCAGAAACGCTCGATCCGCCTCCGGATTCCACTTGAAGGTCCTGATACTGGAAGTCAAGGCAGTTAATGGAGCCGGCCACACGGCTGTAATCCCGGATGAATCTGCGGTGAGAAATTCGCAAACCCGAAAAATCTCTGGAGTTGCAATCTCGTACCGGGCTGGGGCCCATTCCAGAACCGCTCTAACCTTCTCCCTGATCCATCCTAATCTCACCCCTGGAGATGATGTACCAGAAAGGATGTAGTGTGGCGTGAAACTCGCACTTCTCGGCCTTCACGAACAGGCGATTCTCAACAACGCTGCAGAACCTGCCGGACATGCTGGACGTGGTCGGAAGGTTCCTTCGAGAAGATCAGAATGTCATCCAGGTAAACAAACACGAAGAGACCCGATCATATCTCTCAGGACGTCGTTCACCATACTCTGGAATACCGCTGAGCATTGGTCAGTCCAAACGGCATCACCTGATACCGAAGTGACCCATCGGTGTATTGAAACCTGTCAACCACTCGATCCCCTCTCTCTGATCCGAACCAGGTGATACGCATTGCGTAGGTCTAGCTTGGTGAACACCGTAGCACCCTGTAAGGAGTCGAAGTAGAACTAATCAAGGGCAGGGGGATACTTGTTCTTGACCGTGATGTCATTCAACCCCGATAATCAATACACGGTCGAAGAGAGCCATCCTTCTTTCCCACAAAGAAGAATCCTGCCCCAAGGGGTGATGACGAGGGACGAACGAGACCAGCAGCTAGGGACTCCTTGATGTAGGTCTCCAACGCCTCACGTTCAGGTCGGGAGATACTGTATAACCTTCCTTGGGGTAGACAGCTCCAGGAACCAGGTTGATGGCACAATCATATGGTCGGTGGGGAGAAGTGACAGAGCCTTCTGCTTACTGAAAACTTCCCCCAAATCGTGATATGTCTCGGGAACCAGGGACAAATCTGGGGGTTTAGCCTCAATCACCTGACTGGGAACCGAATGGGGGCAGGCAGTCTTGAGACAGTTAGCATGACAATCAAGGCTCCAACTGTTACCTTGCCTCACCCAATCGAACGTGGGATTGTGTTCCTTCAGCCAGGGTATCCAAGGACCAGAGGAACATGGGAAGACGGCAGAATGAAAAATGAAATCATCTCAGAATGATTCCCGACAACCGCATCTTAACCGGTTCAGTCCTCATCGCGATACGTGCCAGACTACGCCGTTCAGAGTGGTCGCTTCAATGGCTTCCGGCAATTGCTCCTTGAAAGCCCCAGCTGTTCCACCAACTCGGCATCAAAGCTTCCATCGGCACCTGAATCGATAAAAGCGTTAAGCGCTAAGCTCTGATTCCTGTTCACAAGGGTAGCCGGGAAGCGGGGTTGACAGAGGTACTGAGAGGTTGAAACTGGCTCACTAAAAGTCCTCCCAACTTTAGCGAGCCGGGCAGTTCGACGACCGCCGAAACAAGTGGAGATGTAATGTCCCGAGCGACCACAGTAGAGGCAGCAGTTGGTCTTACGTCTATGTTGACGCTCCTCCTTGGTTAACCCGCGCCGCCCCACTTGCATGGGTTCAGAATCGGGAGAGAGGTCCTCTCCACTAATCCTTAGTGGTGGAGAATGATCGACGTGTTCTGGTCCACCACCCGACCCGACTGGGAACTGAGAAGCTGACCGATTGGACGGACCCCATTGCTTCTCCCTCCTTCGCTCTCGGACTCGATTATCCACCGAATAGACAAGGCTACCAAGCTGTCCAGGTCACTAGGCTCCGGATAGGAGATCAACTCATCCTTGAGCTGCTCCGACAGGCCCTGGTAAAAGGCCGCTTGCAAAGACTCCTCGTTCCACCCACTCTCCACGCCAACGTCTTGAACTCGATCACGAAGTCGGACACGCTGCGCAGTTCCTTGGTGAAGAGAAAACAGACGCCTAGCTGCGTCCCTCCCTCGGACGGAATGGTCGAAGAGCTTCCTCATCTCGGCCGTGAACCCCTGGTATGAAGCCATGCAGGGATCCTGTCGTTCCGGCCCAAACGGCTGAAGCCCACTCCAGCGCTCGACCACGCAGCAACTCAATCAAAAGGCTATCCCTAGCCTTGTCAGTGGCATAAGAGTAGGGCTGTAGATCGAACACTAATCCACACTGCATAAGGAAGGAACGGCATCTTCCCAGCTCCCCTCATACTTATCCGGCGTCGGAACCTTGGGCTCACGGAGGGACACAACTTCAGAAGCGGCAGGCGAGATGGGTGAAACCGGTAGTGGGTCCTCCACCGGACACTGGCGTTGGTTCTGGACCTCCGTCAGGCCGGTAGAAAGGTTCCCGAACTGACAACGCGATCTCCTGTAGTACCATGCTAATGATGGCCCAACATCTTCTCCTGCTGGGTAATGGCATGGCGAACAGAGTCCAGGTCCGCTGGGTTCATATTTGGCCGGATCGTTCTGTCACAGTTCCCTCAGCCAGAACCCAGAAGCAGACCAGGACAAGGAGAGTTGAACGAAGGTGAGGGTTTATTTAGAAACAACAAAAAGGTGCAGAATAATCCAGGGACAGAGCGGGCGGCGTGGATGAGTAGTTGGGGATGCAGCACTAGGTCCAGTGAGGGCTCGGCAGCCGCGCCGACCATCAGGCAGAGGTGGGGTAAGGTTCGGACGTGTGACTGCAGGTGGAACAAAACGGAGGTAAGGACACAAAAACTCAACAAAGTACAAAACAACAAAACTCACGCTAGAAACTCTAAACTGATACACAGAACACCTACTGTTCATGGCTAACGATCCGGCAGGAACTGGATGTTTGGCCAGAGCCTAAAAAGGGTGATGATGAGGGCCAGGTGTGCAGATTGCTGACGGGATGCAGGTGCGGAAAACCAGAGAGCTCCCCGGAGCGTTCCCGAACCCTCGGGAAACTGGAGACTACGAACACAAAACACTAGTCCACAGACAGGACCCGACTCAGACTGCCGGGATCGTTACATTTTGTAAGACATCACAGTACAGTTGAAATATATATGGCAAATAGAAATCCTATATGGATGGTGTTAAAAGATAGATGGGAGGTGTTGAATGGAATTGAAGGATGGGACCAATAACAACTAACAACAAACAATATCAAGATAACTAATAATGTAGACACGCTGTGTCCATAATAAGTGTATGGGTTGTAGGTTGAGAGCTTTTGTGAAGGAGCACAGTTATGGCATATAGAAGCAAACCGGATGGACATCATGAAAATGATCGGAGAGGTTGAGAGTAGAAGAAGTTCAGGAGAAAGAGCAAACAAAATGTAATTACTGTAAAATTGACTGTGTCCATAAAATGTAGATAGTGGGTATGGGCTGGAAGTAGAGCCTAGGCGTTGTTGTTTACTCCAAGTGGGGAAAGGGTGGCGGGGTTGGAAAGTAATAAAGGGGAATATATATATTTTTAAAAGGATATGTATGTATGTATGGATATGTGTGTGTATAAATATATATATGTGTGTGTGTGTGTGTGTGTGTGTGTGTGTGTGTGTGTGTGTGTGTATAGTGAGGGAAAAAAGTATTTGATCCCTGCTGATTTTGTACGTTTGCCCACTGACAAAGAAAATGATCAGTCTATAATTTTAATTGTAGGTTTATTTGAATAGTGAGAGACAGAATAACAACAAAAAATCCAGAAAAACACATGTCAAAAATGTTATAAATTGATTTGCATTTTAATGAGGGAAATAAGTATTTGACCCCCTCTCAATCAGAAAGATTTCTGGCTCCCAGGTGTCTTTTATACAAACGAGCTGAGATTAGGAGCACACTCTTAAAGGGAGGAGTGAGTGCTCCTAATCTCAGCTTGTTACCTGTATAAAAGACACCTGTCCACAGAAGCAATCAATCAATCAGATTACAAACTCAACACCATGGCCAAGACCAAAGAGCTCTCCAAGGATGTCAGGGACAAGATTGTAGACCTATACAAGGCTGGAATGGCCTACAAGACCATCGCCAAGCAGCTTGGTGAGAAGGTGACAACAGTTGGTGCGATTATTCGCAAATGGAAGAAACACAAAATAACTGTCAATCTCCCTCGGCCTGGGGCTCCATGCAAGATCTCACCTCGTGGAGTTGCAATGATCATGAGAACGGTGAGGAATCAGCCCAGAACTACACGGGAGGATCTTGTCAATGATCTCAAGGCAGCTGGGACCATAGTCACCAAGAAAACAATTGGTAACACACTACGCCGTGAAGGACTGAAATCCTGCAGCGCCCGCAAGGTCCCCCCTGCTCAAGAAAGCACATACAGGCCTGTCTGAAGTTTGCCAATGAACATCTGAATGATTCAGAGGAGAACTGGGTGAAAGTGTTGTGGTCAGATGAGACCAAAATCGAGCTCTTTGGCATCAACTCAACTCGCTGTGTTTGGAGGAGGAGGAATGCTGCCTTTGACCTAAGAACACCATCCCCACCGTCAAACATGGAGGTGGAAACATTATGCTTTGGGGGGTGTTTTTTTGTTAAGGGGACAGAACAACTTCACCGCATCAAAGGGACGATGGACTGGGCCATGTACCTCACAATCTTGGGTGAGAACCTCCTTCCTCAGCCAGGGCATTGAAAATGGGTCGTGGATGGGTATTCCAGCATGACAATGACCCAAAACACATGGCCAAGGCAACAAAGGAGTGGCTCAAGAAGAAGCACATTAAGGTCCTGGAGTGGCCTAGCCAGTCTCCAGACCTTAATCATAGAAAATCTGTGGAGGGAGCTGAAGGTTTGAGTTGCCAAACGTCAGCCTCAAAACCATAATTACTTGGAGAAGATCTGCAAAGAGGAGTGGAACAAAATCCCCTCCTGAGATGTGTGCAAACCTGGTGGCAAACTACAAGAAACGTCTGACCTCTGTGATTACCAACAAGGGTATTGCAACCAAGTACTAAGTCATGTTTTTGCAGAGGGGTCAAATACTTATTTCCCTCACTAAAATGCAAATCAATTTATAACATTTTTGACATGCGTTTTTTCTGGATTTTTTTTGTTGTTATTCTGTCTCTCACTGTTCAAATAAACCTACCATTAAAATTATAGACTGATAATTTCTTTGTCAGTGGGCAAACATACAAAATCAGCAGGATCAAATACTTTTTTCCCTCACTGTATATAAACATGGGGGATTGGAAGTGATGCAGACAATTACATTGATGGAAGTTACAATCTATCTGCAATATTAAGCTGATCTACACCCAGAAAAAATTTAAATAAAATAAAACACTCTTTAGTATTATCCCAGTTTACCTATTAGCTTATGGTCTTGCCTACGCCTAGCTGAACAGTTTTTAAATGATATGAGAAACATATATTCCATTTTATTTGGAACCAAGCCAGACAAAATTAAACGGACCTATTTATATAATGAATATGAATTAGGAGGACAGAAATTATTAAATATTAAAGCATTAGACCTATAAAAGCTTCAGTCATACAAAAATTATACTTAAATCCGAACTGGTTCTCTAGCAAACTAGTAAGATTGTCTCACAATGTTCAAGAAGGGACTTTTTCCCTTTATTCAGATTACAACCCCTCACTTTCAGGTATTTGAAAAGGAAATCATCTCCCCAAATATCACTATTTCTAAAACAAGCCATAGAAAATTGGTTGCAATTTCAATTTAATCCTCCAGAAATGACAGAACAAATATTGCAACAAATATTGTGGTTAAACTCAAATATACTAATAAATAAAAAAACCGTTCTTTTTTTGAGAATGTTTTACAAAGGTAGAATCTTCGTAGAATGATATCATAGGTAGGACTGGTGGAGTTATGTCGCACATGCAGCTAACAAAAACATATGGAAATGTCTGCTCTACCCAAAATTACAACCAAATAATTGCAGCATTACTGCAAAAATGGAAGAGGAAAGTGGAAGGAGGAAAAAGTAAGGAACTTGTCTGTCTGCCTTGTATTAAAAAACATAATTGGTTAAAGCAAATTGTGATAAATAAAAAAGTTTACCAGTTTTTTAAGGACCAAAAGATTGACAGCCGTCCCATATAGATTTGCAAAATAGTTGGGAAGAGATTTTGACATACCGATTCCATGGCATAGTGTTTATGAACTGATACGCAAAACGACGCCGGATTCAAAACTTAGAATTTTTTCAATTTAAATTATTATATAAAAATTCTTGCTACCAATAGAATGTTATTTGTATGGGGGATACAATCTTCCCAGCTCTGTTTTGGTACTGTCCATTTTTAGCTTGATTCTGGACACAGGTCCAGGAATGGCTGAAGGATTGCAATATTTGCATGGAGCTGACCCTGCAGATAGCACTACTGGGTGATCTGAAAAGTCATAGTCAATCGATCAATAATATAATCATACTTTTAGAAAATATGTTTATTTTCTATTCACAAACTGTAGAAACAATGAGAATAGAAAGGTTCAGAACTTTTGTAAAATATCACAGTACAGTTGAAAAATATATGGCAAATAGAAATCCAATATGGATGGTGTTAAGAGATACAGTGGGGAAAAAAAGTATTTAGTCAGCCACCAATTGTGCAGGTTCTCCCACTTAAAAAGATGAGAGAGACCTGTAATTTTTTCATCATAGGTACACGTCAACTATGACAGACAAATTAAGAAAAAAAATTCCAGAAAATCACACTGTAGGATTTTTAATGAATTTATTTGCAAATTATGGTGGAAAATAAGTATTTGGTACCTACAAACAAGCAAGATTTCTGGCTCTACAGACCTGTAACTTCTTCTTTAAGAGGCTCCTCCCTCCACTCGTTACCTGTATTAATAGCACCTGTTTGGAACTTGTTATCAGTATAAAAGACACCTGTCCACAACCTCAAACAGTCACACTCCAAACTCCACTATGGCCAAGACCAAAGAGCTGTCAAAGGACACCAGAAACAAAATTGTAGACCTGCACCAGGCTGGGAAGACTGAATCTGCAATAGGTGAGCTTGGTTTGAAGAAATCAACTGTGGGAGCAATTATTAGGAAATGGAAGACATACAAGTCCACTGATAATCTCCCTCGATCTGGGGGCTCACCAAGATCTCACCCCGTGGGGTCAAAATTATCACAAGAACGGTGAGCAAAAATCCCAGAACCACACAGGGGACCTAGTGAATGACCTGCATAGAGCTGGGACCAAAGTAACAAAGCCTACCATCAGTAACACACTACGCCGCCAGGGACTCAAATCCTGCAGTTCCAGATGTGTCCCCCTGCTTAAGCCAGTACATATCCAGGCCCGTCTGAAGTTTGCTAGAGTGCATTTGGATGATCCAGAAGAGGATTGGGGAGAATGTCATATGGTCAGATGAAACCAAAATATAACTTTTTTGGTAAAAACTCAACTCGTCGTGTTTGGAGGACAAAGAATGCTGAGTTGCATCCAAAAGAACACCATACCTACTGTGAAGCATGGGGGTGGAAACATCATGCTTTGGGGCTGTTTTTCTGCAAAAGGGACCAGGACGACTGATCCGTGTAAAGGAAAGAATGAATGGGGCCATGTATCGTGAGATTTTGAGTGAAACCTCCTTCCATCAGCAAGGGCATTGAAGATGAAACGTGGCTGGGTCTTTCAGCATGACAAGATAGTCCCCAAACACACTGCCCGGGCAACGAAGGAGTGGCTTCGTAAGAAGCATTTCAAGGTCCTGGAGTGGCCTAGCCAGTCTCCAGATCTCAACCCCATAGAAAATCTTTGAGGGAGTTGAAAGTCCGTGTTGCTCTCGCAGCGACAGCCCCAAAACATCACTGCTCTAGAGGAGATCTGCATGGAGGAATGGGCCAAAATAGTGTGTGAAAACCTTGTGAAGACTTACAGAAAACGTTTGACCTGTGTCATTGCCAACAAAGGGTATATAACCAAAGTATTGAGAAACTTTTGTTATTGACCAAATACTTATTTTCCACCATAATTCTGCAAATAAATTGATAAAAAATCCTACAATGTGATTTTCTAGAATTTTTTTTTCTCATTTTGTCTGTCATAGTTGATGGTACCTATGATAAAAATTAAAGGCCTCTCTCATCTTTTAAGTGGGAGAACTTGCACAATGGTGGCTGACTAAATACTTTTTTCCCCACTGTAGATGGGAGGTGTTGAATGGAGCTGAAGGATGGGACTAATAACAACAACTAATAACAACAAGA
>NW_025539975.1:0-10586 GCF_020615455.1 Coregonus clupeaformis | reverse complement strand
GAAGTGTTACGATTAAGGCGAGATGAGGTGATTTGAGACGCATCCAATGCAAAAAAACAGATATTGTGAAAGCTTAAACTGACAGATTTTTGGGGATTTCATTTTATTGTGCTAATTATATTTCTGCGGGTACGCGGACATCAAAGGTTAAGAAATAATTGCCCCTATCAGTGAACAAGTCTTTTGGGTCGAAGCCTGTAAATGTCAATGTTCCTTACATTCTGCGGATGTTAATGCCAAGTAGAACTAGAGGACTGTTTTTGTCATCTGAAAGAATTTGTATAGAAAGTGTTTGCCTTTCCACTGAAATAGATTTTTGATAACCATGCCCATTTAAAAATACTTATAGTTAAAAAAGCGTTTGTAGTGTTTTTGGGACTGTAATTTTTTGCAGACTGTGGTATAATGTATTTTTTCCTATAGTGTTGCTGTAGTTAAAAAACTGTAGTATATATTGTAGTTACTGTAGTGTTTTGCGGGCTGTATTATACTGTAGTATTTTTCCGGATATTGTACTGTAGTATTTACTATAGTGTTTTGTTTTATCTTTTACATAGAAGTGGGGGCTTTCACCTTGAGGAAACTTACTGGACAAATACTAAAATAGCAAATTTTCCATCAACTCATAGCAGGTAGCCACCGTAGTTAGTAGGCAGGTAGGTAGGTAGGTATGACTGGGGTCTGAACGAATAGTGCTTCTGCTCTTTTCTATGACCTGTAGGAAGACAATATATGGTCAATACTTGGTAAGCAGGTTTCTCATTTGTAGGTGGTACAAATTGGGATATGTGAGGGGAATGGGCAGGGTATATGTAAATGTAAATACTGTAGTATTACTATTGTTAAACTGTGAGTGTTTTTCCGGACTGTAGGATGCTGTAGTATTTACCACTCATGGCTGTATTCTACAGGTATATTACAGTTTACTACATTCTTCTATAGTAAACTGTAATATATTTTCATGTGGAACTGCAAGTCAAACTCCTTACACAAACTCCTACGGGAGGATATTATGCAAGAAAGAAAACAGAATGGCCCAATTTCAAGAAAATGTTATGAACGGTCTAGACCTCTCATGTTTTAGAAAGTGTGGAAGTACATTTAGGTTACAGACATTTACTGTGCATCGGTATACTTTGTGTTCTGCATGTTTCTGTGTGTCTGTTGAGTGTGCGTGTGCATGCATGCACTGTGTGTGTGTCTCCAACATTGTGACCTTCCATTTTTTATCTTTTGCTATGGTGTGGATTTCGAGGCCTATACATTTCATATCAGTTCTTGTTCCTCCATGTATTCATCTTTTCCTTATTTCTATTGTGGATAGTGTTCTGTGCACCAATGGAACGTCTACAAAGCTGTGAGCAAACCAGCCCTAGGTGATTGAATACATGGATTTGGATTGTGATGATATTGATGAGATAAATACTGCACAAAATGTGCTTATTTCATTCTTATTTTTATGTATTTATAATTTTTACATTTACATTTAAGTCATTTACCAGACGCTCTTATCCAGAGCGACTTACAAATTCTATGCATTCAACTTAGGATACTAAGGATAGCCAGTGGGACAACCACCCAATGTTTTTAAAATATTGTTTATTTTGTTTATTTTGTTTATTTTATTTATTTTATTTATTTTATTTATTTATTTTATTTATTTTTATTTATTTTATTTATTTTATTTATTTTATAAAAAATGTATGGTGGGGTGTTATACTATTCCAGGTATTCCTTGAAGATGTAGGGTTTCAAGTGTCTCGGAAGGTCAATGACTCCGCTGTCCTGGCGTCATTGGGGGAGCTTGTTCCACCATTGGGGTGCCAGAGCAGCGAATAGCTTTGACTAGGCTGAGCGGGAACTGTGCTTTCGTAGAGGTAGGGGGACTAGCAGGCCAGAGGTGAGGATGAACGAGTGCCCTCGTTTGGGTGTAAGGACTGATCTAGCCTGAATGGTAGAGTTTGCGTGCCGTTCCTCACAGTCCGTAGGCGGAGAAAAGGCACCATGGTTTTGTAGTAGATACAGTATCAACTGGAAGCCAGTGAGTAAAGCGGAGGAGGCGGGGTGACAGGGAATAATTTTTGATTTTATGTTAATGAAATTGTTTGGTGAAATATGCAGAGTGCAGTAAATATGCAGGAGAGTAATTGCCCATAATTCTGCACCTTTGGATAGTTCTACTTCCAATTCTGATCATCATGATTTAGTGACTGCAAAGAAAATCTATTGATCTACTTGGATTTTTCAAAAGACAAACTAACTTTCTGTTTTGCCTGCTTGGACTCAAGAGATAAGTATGATTGCGTTAATCTTTCTGCAGGTAGTCATGTTCATTTGATGAATGTATTTGCAATTTTAACGGATTAATATAGTTTTGATGAATGTATTTATGTTTTCAAAACGCCATTTACTGTTTTGCAGTCTATGTCTTGTGACTCTTTTTTGAAAAAAATCAACAACATTGTTCCAAAAATGTTGTATGCGATAAAGAAAAAACGGTAATACGGCCGGCCCCACAGTGCATATCTCGTTGCTGCAGTTATGCATGGGGACTGCATTTCCTGGCTGGTGATTGAGTTGCAGGATAGATATGTTTACAGATCCTTTGCATACCCTGTTCACATAGCTCCCTCCTCTTCATCAGGTCTCATTGCTGTGTAGTGCTACTGTTGCTGAGGCATTTGCCCAGGCCCGCTTCACCATTACTAGGTATGAAGTGACCATAATCGGTTCTCAATGAAGGTCTACTGATATCTTTCATGGCTCACTCCTGATTTACTGTATATTCTGATCCAGTTTCTCTAAAGTACAGTCAATCTTTCCTATATTCAGACTATGGTCAATTCCTGATCTTGTGAGGGAAAAGTACTGGGATGTTTGGCCTGTGCTGGCTGGGCTCAGCTGCCTGCTGTGGACGTTACCTGCCTAGCGCCTCGTATATCTGATTGGAGTTCAGATAGCACAGTATGATCGCATCAACTGGGAGCTCTCGTAGCTCCCCATGCCAGTGTCATCCATCCTAATGATTGTATTGGATCAATCAGCACTGTGCAAGCCAGGTTTCATGTTTCTGCAGTGGGAACACTAGCTACAGTACATCACTTCGTAAGTTAGGGAGGTGTAGAGGGAGGGCAGCTAATGGGAACAACAGAACTGTCAACACTGGTTGTAAAACAAGAGACTGTCTCCATTCAGCCGAATTAGAAACTATAATCCCACAAGAACATGGACATTTCAATAGTCTGACATTTGCAGTACCTTGGCCAAGTCCAGGCTAATTGTAGAGCCCAAATGTGATGTGGCCTCCAAATAAGTACTAAGGATTACTCAACATGGTTTATAATACAGTGCTTTGTCTGGTGGTCATTCCCTAATATTTAATGTTAGATTGATTTTAAATGCATTTTTGAGCGAAGCCTTAAGGTCAGCTTTGACCCTGTATACTAGCTCCAAGCTGGGTACTCAAAAGGCCTGCAGATAGCTTGATGCTTAGCTGAAGTCTCAACACTGGTGGAATGTTCTGGTGACCTTCCAGAACAAACAACACCACACTGACCACTCAGAAGCAAGTACATTCATTAACATTTTCTCCTTCACATGATGTGCAATGGAATTACCATCATGAAAGAAAACAAATATTAAATAAAGTAAGAGCGATCTTTTGATGATATTTCAAACATGTACTGTAGAGACACCATTGGTTCAGTTTCCTAGTCTAAGAGATATGTGAAGTTTCATAAAAATGAATTAAAATTATATTATATATTTGCGATAATGAGATACTTTTCACATGGGTCAATGCAAAGAAATGTTATGTTATCCAACACAGCCTTTGACCTCCTACTACCTAACATCATGCACTTATTATGTTGAAATATCATCATCGGGGGAGCCCATTATAGCATAGCCCAATGGCCGTTGTTTCGTTTTTTTGTTCTACCAGGGCAGCTTCAAAGAGGACATCTTCTGCGAAATTGTGAAAAAGAGATGGCTGCAATACAGCATCCCCCTGCAATGCTTACCAGAAGCCATCATCTGATGATACTGACAGCTGAATTGACAGGACCAGCTGTCATTATACCAACCTTCAACAAAGCCTTGTTAAGAAGAGGCTGGATTCTAGTGCATTAGCCCTGTCTGTAGTCCTGCCTGCAGAGGAGCAGATAAGCTGACAGAAGCAATAGGACTGATGTGGGAGGCAGGGCTGGACCTTGTGACCTAGTGCAGTGAGAGGGACACCATGATCTCCACCGTACTCAGTTGGCCTGTTTCTGGTGTCCTTCATCGTACTGACTATCGAAAGCGGAATGTGCTGGTGTGTTTGGCTGTGAGGCTCAGCGCCGTCTGCCGCTGCATTGCTAACTGCTTTATTGTGTCGCTAACAGTGACGGATCTGTTGCTGGGCCTGCTGGTGTTGCCCCTCTCTGCCACCCTGGAGTTGCGGAGGGACACTGGCCCCTGGGAGGCACCTCATGTAACGTCTATGTGTCTCTGGATGTGATGCTCTACGGCCTCCATCCTGACCCTGCCGCGCCACTCAGTGTGACCGTACTGGCCATCTCAGCCCCACTCTGCTACCCCGCAGGGTCACCCCTCCCGAGTAGCCCTGGCCATCACCACTATCTGGATCACTTCCCTGGCCATGTCCTTCCTCCCCATCCACCTGGGCTGGAACACGGCTGACTTCGAGGGTGCAGAACCTGGACTGGGGCATTTGGGATGAGGTGGAGGAGGGACGCACCGCCGTCTTTTGAGTGGCATAACAACTACGTGCTCCTAGATGCCTTTGGCACCTTCTACCTCCCGCTACTGGTCATGTGCGGATGTACCACCGCGTCTTTCAGATAGACACGCAAACAGGTTAGTAATTTATTCACTATATTTATTTGTTGTACGGTAGTATCATTACCAGTGATAGTATAATTTACCAGTGATAGTAGTGATAATAGTAATGGCTGGAGCAGCAATAGTAGTACTGGAATAATTAGTAGTAGCTATTATAGTTACACTCAATTTATTGCTCATCCATTCAGTCGTCATCTGCTGGACCCTCTTTCTCTTTAACCCTGTCTTTATCCATCCATTCAGGTACGGCGTATCCGAGCTGCCACTCCTTCATCGCCCCACAGCATCAGCGGCGGCCACAGTCGGGCATCAAGGCTACAGTGACTCTAGCAGCAGTTCTGGGGGCCTTCATTATCTGCTGGTTCCCCTATTACACCTTCTTTGCCTGCATGGGCATGGAGCAGAGACTAACCCCTACACTGCCCACTCTGTGGTGCTGTGGCTGGGCCACTTAACTCCGCTTGTCAACCCCATCCCTGTACCCAGCTGAACCGGACTTCCGCAGGGCGTATGAGGGGAGCTGATGTACAGGGGGCCGTGGTGAGAGGCATGTCCACAACCATCCCGCGTGTCCTTGCAGAAACGAAAGTGCCCTCTCTAGCTAACACATAGACACTCATCTGACCAATGGCCACAAGACACCCTCCCTAAAGACAATCAGCAGGAGGGAAAGAGAGCCTCACCCTGCAGAAGACCAACGGCAGCACCATGTTGCTGACCAGACCAGGTAGAAATACAATACATAGTACAGGACATTTACACAACAGTAACACACTGATAGGGACTAGTAACACACTTACAGGACACTTTATAAAGGTACACGTCAGACAATACACAGTGTTATGTTCTTACGAATTGTCACAAACAAGAGATCCTCCTCTGTCTACCTGGTGTCTCCCTGTGACAGGTGAGAGATCACATAACAAAGGTGAGACAAAGAGACCATGCAGGTCGTCACACTGATACATACAGTGGGAGAACAAGTATTTAATACACTGTTTTCGATTTGCAGGTTTTTTCCTACTTACAAAGCAATGTAGAGGTCTGTAATTTTTATCATAGGAACACTTCAACTGTGAGAGACGAATCCAGAAAATCAAATTGTATGATTTTAAGTAATCCATTGCATTTTATTGCATGACATAAGTATTTGATACATCAGAGAAGCAGAACTTAATATTTGGATACAGAAACCTTTGTTTGCAATTACAGAGATCATACGTTTCCTGTGAGGTCTTGACCAGGTTTGGCACACACTGCAGCAGGTATTTTGGCCCACTCCTCCATACAGAACCTTCTCCAGATCTCAGGTTTCGGGGCTGATCGCACTGGGCAATACGGACATTCAGCTCCCCTCCAAAAGATTTTCTATTGGATTCAGGTCTGAGACTGGCTAGGCCACTCCAGGACCTTGAGATGCTTACGGAGCCACTCATTAGTTGCCCTGGCTGTGTGTTTCGGGTGGCTTGTCATGCTGGAAGACCCACCCACGACCCATCTTCAATGCACATCATCTATCCTCCCTCAATATGGCATGAAGTCTTCCTTGCAGAAAAAGCATCCCCAAAGAAGATGCTTTACCTCCATGCTCACGGTTGGGTGGTGTTCTTGGGGTTGTACTCATCTTTCTTCTTCCTTTCCAAATACGGCGAGAGTTGGAGTTCAGACCAAAAGCCTATTTTTGTCTCATCAGACCATGACCTTCTATTCCTCCCCTCTGGAAGTCATCCAGATGGTCATGCAAACTTCAGACAGGCTTTGGACACCGCGCCTGAGCAGGGGGGACTTTGCGAGCGTGCAGGATTTTAATCCCATGACTGTGTAGTGTGTTACTAATGGTTTCTCGAGACTGTTGTCCCAGCTCTCTTGAAGTCATTGATCCAGGTCCTGCTGTGTAGTTCTGGGCTGATCCCTCACCTTCCTCATGATCATTGATGCCCACGAGGTGAGATCTTGCATGGAGCCCCGACCGAGGGTGATTGACCGTCATCTTGAACCTTCCATTTTTTCTAATAAATTGCCAACAGTTGTTTTCTTCTCACGCAAGCTGCTTGCCTATTGTCCTGTAGCCCATCCCAGCCTTGGTGCAGGTCTACAATTCTTATCCCTGATGTCCCACAGCTCTCTGGTCTTGGCCATTGTGAGAGGTTGGAGTCTGTTTGATTTAGTGTGTGGACAGGTGTCTTTTACTACAGGTAACGAGTTCAAACAGGTGCAGTTAATACAGGTAATGAGTGGAGAACAGAGACTTAGAAAACACAGGTCTGTGAGAACCGGAATTCTTACTTGGTTGGTAGGTGATCAAATACTTATGTCATGCAATAAAATGCAAATTAATTACTTAAAAATCATACAATGTGATTTTCTGGATTTTTGTTTTAGATTCCGTCTCTCACAGTTGAAGTGTACCTATGATAAAAGTTACAGACCTCTACATGCTTCCTTAAGTAGGAAAACCTGCAAAATCGGCAGTGTATCAAATACTTGTTCTCCCCACTGTATATACATCTGTGATGTCACGAGAGGCCACACAGCTTTCAGCGGGATTGCTCAAGTAGTTTCAAGGAGACAAGGTTCAAACAAAACAAGGATTTTATTATAGCTCTTGGGAAATTAACGAAAATATAACAAAATTCTGTTCTCTTGTGGCTCTTTAAGGTTAACAGCTAGGATGTCTCTTCCACATCCAAAATCATAACTCTCACTCGCTCAAATAACTTTTCCCCAGTCTTACTGTATTCCACGTTGCAGCTAGTGGCCAACCCAGCAACTTCCAAATGTCCCACACGTATTCCAAGCAGGTGCATATATCCAAAGGTGAGTACTCTTCCCCAAAAGGTAAGTATCTCCAAATCCTTATATTCCTCCTGGAAGTGGACGTGCAGCACTCTTGTCCTCCAGAGAGCCCAGCTTGGAGACCGTGGTCTCTTCCCTTCAACAAACCTTCAGCTCATCAGCTCCTGATTGGTTTCAGCTGCGTGGGAAGATTGCCACAGAGGAAGTTGGAGTTCCCGAACATTACCAGGATGGAGTCATAGCTGTCTGGGTTTGCAGCCATCTCAGGGGGATGTAACGTCCCTCCAGGACACAGCCTCTTCGTGACATCCCACATCCCTCCTCGCGGACGGACGTCCCTCGTCGGGGTAAGGCAGTAAGAAGGCATCACGCCGGGAGAGGGCGTCCGGCATTGCCGTGGTGCTTGCCAGCCTGCTCTTTCTCTTCAACTCCTCCACCTCTAGGACCAAGGGATCAGCCTCCGGTTGTCTCTCCTTGAGTTTCTACTGAATGAATCAGCCCTTGGTTTTTAGAGTTTAGCTTCTGTTGAGCAGCTTTCAGTTCCTTCTCTCTCTCTGCCTCCGCATTCTTCATCTTGTTCTCCAACACCTTGTACTTCTCCTCTGCCTTCTTCTGGACCTCCTAACTACTCGCAGGGTCTCCTCACACTCCTCGATAATTCCAGCGCAGCCTCTCCAGCTCCTCCCTGTTGCTTATGGAAAGAGCTCTGTTGGAGTTTAGCCTGGAGGATATCTAACTCTTCTGTCTTCATGTCTAACTGTTGCTTTAACAAACAATACCTCGTCCCCTTCCAGACCAGACAGTTCTTTGTCCAGATTCTGTAGCTCGTCTCTGTGTCGTCTGGGCACCTGCCATCCTATCAGAGCCGGCGGGAGTGAGTAACTCGAGGATTGCACCGGAGCCTTCCCAGGATGAGAGTCTTGCCTCTCCGTTTCCGAGGTACCTCGGGTTATCCTCTCCCTGAGACTCTCTCCAGAGAGTGGGTAAAAGGCTGGGCAGTCTCCGTCCAATTAGGATAGGACGGGGAGGGAATCAACCACCCCCGGCCGTCGTGGTGTATTGTTCCCCGTGTGCTGGTCATTGTAAGTTCAGTAATGGGGTACTCTGGTGTCCCCATGGACACAGGAAACTGGGAGGACTTTCCCGGAGGTCAGACACGTTAGGCCCACCAAATCCTTACGCACCAGGTGGCCCGGCTACCAGAATCCAGTAAGGCCTCCACATCATGGTGATTCACAGTTACCGGGCAGGTGGGGGGTCGATCTGGGCCGCCATCTACGACTCCCAAGAGCGAGGCAAACGGTGTGTGGGTGCTGATGAGGACTCCGCAGTGGGCATAGGTTCATCGAAAGCTGGTTTCCCAACTGCCAGGAGGATATGTCCCATCTCCCCACACCGCTAACACTGTCGAGTTTCCCCCTCCTGGTGTACTCTTCTTGACCCGCCTGGTTTCTGGCTCCCCTGAGCCGGGATAAGTCCTGACGTGGCTGGGTTCGAGACCCTGGGGTCCTTTGGACGGGGTTCTTCCCATTTGTGGTGGGGCCGCACTCCTGGGGTGCCCTCTGGAAGCATTCAGCATCTCCGCTGTGGCCTGGTACTTTTCCACAGCTTCCACGGTCAGATCAGCCGGTGGTCAGGGCCTGATTGACTGATGAACCGTTTTGCCTCATAAGGCAGGCGCGAGGTAACGATCCACCACAACGGCCTCCACCACCGCCGCTGCTGTATTCTCTCTTGGCGGATCAGCCATTTCTGCGATCCGGGCAAGTTCATGCATCTGCGCCCGAGGAGGTTGGTCTGGTTGGAAGGTCCAGCTGTGAAGCGCTGGGAAATACCAAACTTTGTGAGTCCATATCTGCTGAGGATCTCAGACTTCAGGGATCATAGTCAGTAACCTGGTCAGGGCCCAGGTCCCGACCAGCATTCAGGATTCCCCAAGTTAGAAAGGGGGGGCTAACAGACCAACCCACTGTTGCTTGGGCCCGGAACTTCCTAGTGGCCCGTGGCCTCATACATGCAGGTATGCCTCAATGTCATCGGTAGCTCCCATCTTAGATACTAAAGTCACTTGCCTTTCATTGCGGGTATTTTGGACAACCTCTGTCTCTGCAACTGCAATTCCTCTGCCTTCAGAAGGTTGGCTTTCTTTTGCTCCTCCAAGATACCACGTTTGCTTGCATCTGGGCTTGCTGGCCAAGCAACAAGGGGCTTTCAATATGTCTCCATTTCAGTCGCGGGGAGCCTACGGCCAACGAAAACTGGGTGATCAATCCTTCGGTATCCTCTCTGACATGCACTTAACGCTTAGCGTGCCCGTATTCTCCACCATCTGTGATGTCACGAGAGGTTACACAGCTTTCAGCGGGATTGCTCAAGTAGTGCAAGGAGACAAAGGTTCAAACAAAAACAGGATTTTATTATAGCTCTTGGGAAATACAACGAAAATATAACAAAATTCTGTTCTCTTGTGGCTCTTTAAGGGTTAACAGTTCAGGGATGTCTCTTCCACATCCAAAATCATAGACTCTTACTCGCTCAAATAACTTTTTCCCCAGTCTTACTGTATTCCACTTGCAGCTAGTGGCCAACCTAGGCAAAAAACGTCCTTCCAAATGTCCTACACGTGATTTCCACAGGTGCATATATCCAAAGGTGAGTATTTCCCCAAAGGTAAGTATCTCCAAATCCTTATATTCCTCCTGAAGTGGAGGTAGCCCAGCACTCTTGTCCTCCAGAGAGCCCAGCTTGGAGACCGTGTCTCTTCCCTTCAACAAACCTTCAGCTCATCAGCTCCTGATTGGTTTCAGCTGCGTGGGAAGATTGGCCATAGAGGGTTGGAGTTCCCGACCATACAAAGCAGATGGAGCCAGCTGTCGGGGTTTGCAGCCATCTCAGGGGATGAACGTCCCTCCAGGACACAGCCTCTCGTGACATCACAATATATA
>NW_025539974.1:0-10586 GCF_020615455.1 Coregonus clupeaformis | reverse complement strand
TCCCGGCAGTCTGGTCGGTCTGTCTGTGACTATTTTTCTGCTCGGGATCTCCAGTTTCCGAGGTTTCGCTCGAGAGGCCTCTCTTGATTTCCGCACCTGCATCCCATCAGCAATCTGCACGTGTCTTGATCATCACCCTTGTAGGCTCTGGCCTAACATCCATTCCCTGCCGGATCGTTAGCCACCGAACATCACTCTCGAACCTTCATCCAACCTCTGCCTGGTGGTAGGTGACTGCCGAGCCAGCAGTTGAGATCAACCACTGCACCCCCCAACAACTAATCCGCGCCGCCCATCTGTTCCTAGTTATTCAGCCTCCCTCTTGAATTTGTAAATAAACACTCACCTTGTTTCAGCTACCTTGTCCTGGTCTGCTTCTGGGTTCTGGCTTTGTAACTTTCGTGACAGAGCGATCCGGCCAATGTTGAACCCAGCGGACCTGGACTCTGTTCGCCGTACCATTACCATCAGGAGAAGATGTTGGCCATCTGGCACGTACTACAGGAGATCGGTTGTCAGTTCGCGGAACCTTTCTACCGGTCTGACGGAGGTCCAAACCAACGCAAGTTTCGAGTGGAGGATCCACTACCGTTTCACCACATCTCTTTACTGCACCCTGGAGCTGTGTCCTTCCGTGAAGCCCAAGGTTCCGACGCCGGATAAATACTGAGGAAGAAGCTGGGAGAAGGAATGCCGTTCCTTCCTTATGCAGTGTGGATTAGTGTTCGATCTACACTTCTTATGCCACCAGACAAGCTTGGGATAGCCTTTGTGATTGAGATTGATGCGTGGTCGAGCTGGTAGGCTTCAGCCGAAACACAGGATCCCTGCAGCTTCATACCAGGAGTTCCCGGCCGAGATAGACTCTTTACCATTCCGTCCGAGGACCTAGGCGCTGTTTCGTTCGCCAAATTGTAGCGTGGCCGACTTCGTGATCGAGTTCAAGGCGTTGGCTGTGAAGTGGGTGGAGTGGGGTCGCCTTTTACCAGGGTCTGTCGGAGCAGCTCAAGGTGAGTTGATCTCTATAGTGACCTGGACAGCTTGGTAGCACTTGTCTATTCAGGTGGATAATCGAGTCCGAGGCGAAGGAGGAAGCAATGGGAGTCCGTCCAATCGATCAGCTTCTCAGTTCCCAGTCGGGTCGGGTGGTGGACCAAACACGTCGATCATTCTCACCCACTTAGTGGAGTGTCCTCTCCCGATTCTGAACCCATGCAAGTGGGGCTGGGTAAAGGAGAGCGTCAACAAACCGTAAGACCAGCTGCTGCCTCTTGTGGTAGCTCGGACATTACATCTCCACTTGTTCCCGGCCGGTCGTCAAACTGCCCGGCTTGCTAAGGGTGGGAGGACTTTTGGCGAGCCAGTTTCAACTCTCTCATACCTCTGTCAGTTTCGGCTACCCTTGTGAACAGGAATCAGAGCTTAGCGAGTGCCGCTTTTGCTCGATTCGGGTGCCGATGGGAAGCTTTCTTGATCGAGTTGGTGGAACAGCTGGGGCTTTCAGGAGCAATTGCGGAAGCCATTGACGACCACTCTGAGCGGCGGTAGTCTGGCATTCATCCACGATGCGAGACTAGAACCAGTTAAGATGCTGTTGTCGGGGAATCATTCGGGAGATGATTTCATTCTTCATTCTGCAGTCTTCCATGTTCCTCAGTCCTTGGGTCCACCTGGCTGAAAACACATCCACGTTCGATTAGGTGACCGGGCAAGGTAGCCAGTTGGAGCCTTGATTGTCATGTTAACTGTCTCTCAAGACTGCCTGTCCCCATTCGGTTCCCAGTCAGGTGATTGAGGCTAAACCCCCAGATTTGTCCTAGTTCCCAACATATCGATTTGGGGGTATTTCCAGTAAGCAGAAGGCTCTGTCACTCCCTCCGTCCATATGATTGTGCCATCAACCTGTTCCCTGGAGCTGTCTACCCCGGGAAGGTTATGCAGCATCTCCCGCCCTGAGCGTGAGGCTTTGAACCTACATCAGAGTCCCTGGCTGCTGGTCTCGTTAGGTCACAAATCATCACCCCTGGGAGCAGGATTCTTGCTTCTTTGTGGGTAAGAAGGATGGCTCTCTTACCGTGCATTGATTGCTCGGGGTTTAATACATCACGTCAGAACAGAAGTATCCCCCTGCCCTTGATGAGTTCTGCCTTCCCACTCCTTACCAGGGTGCTACGGTGTTCACCAAGCTAACTCGCAATGCGTATCACGTAGTCCGGATCAGAGAGAGGGGAGAGAGAGTGGTTGACGGAGTTTCAATCGATGATCCCGGTATCAGGTGATCGTTTGACTACCAATGCTCAGCGGTATTCCAGAGTATGGTGAGCGGCGTCCTGAGAATATGATCGGTCTCTTTTGTGTTTGTTTCACCTGGATACATTCTATCGAGGAACTTGCTTCCGACCCGCGTCCCAGCATGTCCCAAGCCCCGGGTTCTGCAGCGGTTGTTGGAGAATCGCCTGTTCGTGAAGCGAAGTGCGGTTGCCGCCCACCCACATCCTTTCGGGTACATCATCTCCCGGGAGAGATTAGGATGGACCAGGAGAAGGTTAGGCCGGTTCTGGAATGGGCCAGGTCACAATTCGCTCCATTTTTTGGTTCATAATTTCTACAGCAGATTCATCGGGATTACAGCCGTGTGGCGCTCCGTTAACTGCCTTGACTTCCAGTATCAGGAGCTTCAAGTGGAATCCGGAGGCGGATCAGCGTTTCTGGATTTGAAGCGATTCATAGCGCACGATTCTCTCTCAACCGGACACCGTCAGTTAAGTCTCGTTAAATTACCCGTCTGATGTGGGAGATTGGCGCCATCCTGTGCCAGCGATGCTCCCGCGGACATAAACTCCATCCCTGCGCCTCCTATCTCATTCAGCCTTTGCAGCCTCTGCGGAGAGGTACGATGTGGGTACGAGCCTGCCATGGTGAAACTTGCCTTGGAGGAGTGGCGCCTGCTGGTTGGAAGAGGCGGAGGCAACCGTTTATTGTAGACTACCACAAAATCTTGCTTCGTGCAATCGGCTGAAGCGTCTCAACTCCCGTCAGGCCAGGTGGTCGTTGTTTTTGAATGATTCAATTTTTCCCTGGCGGTCGACCTATTCGAACCGGCAAGGCCTTCAGCTCGGATGTTCTCAAACGGGAAGTGGGTCCAAACAAACACAATTCTCCCGGAACTGCGTCGTAGGGAGCTGTTAGGTGGAAGATTGGGGAGGGGGTGATGGCGCTCTTGGGCGCATGGTAGCGATCGGTCGGTTGTTTGTGCCTGGGTCGGTTCGTCCCTGCGTCTTCAAATGGTCCCACGCCAGCAAGATGGCTTGTCACCTGGCGTGGCTCGACGATGGCGTTTCTTCGACGTTTTTGGTGGCCTGCCATGGCCGAGGTACTCGGGGTTATGTTGCTGCCTGTCCAGTGTGTGCGCAGAATGTTACCAATCGGCCCAGCTCTACTACTTCACCTTCCTATTCCGCGACCATGATGCATGCATCTTGACTTTTGTCACTGGGTTGCCCTTCTGAGAACTGCAGTCGTTCTACTATCGTGGACAGATTCAGCAAGTTCGCCCACTTTGTGCCAATTGCCAGCTTCCCTCTGCCTCGGAGGCGTCCAGATCCTGGTTAAGGGGAGGTTTTCAGGGTCCGCAGGTTGCCCAGTGATAACCGTTTCCACCGTGGCCCTCAGTTTTACCTCTGCTGTCTGGAAGTCCTTCTGTTTGGCCAGTGGGCCACAGTCAGTACATCTGTTTCACCCCCAATCTAATAGTCAGGCGGACCAGCCGCATGAATCACCCTTCTGCCTACCTGGCCTCTTCCAACCCCACCTCCTGGGTCTCTCAGTTGCCTTAGGTTGATATTCCTGGCCACTCTCCCTACATCTGCCACTGGGATGTCTCCCTTCCAGTGCCTGTATGGCTACCAACCTCCCTTGTTCCCCTCTCACTCTCAGTACCTTCTGTTCCGGCCCATACCATCGTTGCCACCGGACTGGCATCGGGCCAGAAGGCTGCTCCTTAATTGACCGTATCAGTCAGGCGAATGGTAGCCGATCCTTTTCCACCTACACCATCGGAGATAGAGGTCTGGTTGGCCACGGGATCTTCCTTTACGACTGTGTCCTAGGAAGTTGTTACCCGAAGTTCATTGGTCCGTTTGTGGTGGAGAAGGTGATCAATCCGGTGATTTCGACTCAAAACTCCCGGGCAGCTCAAGAGTCCATCCCACCTTTCATGTCTCCTGCCTCAAGCCTGTTTTCCTCAGTCCTCTGTTGCCTCCTCCGCCTCCTCCTCCCTCCCTCCTCTCGGATGATCGGAGGTGAGTCCTCCTGGTGCGGCGCATCATGATTCAGGCGGCCTTCCATATCTACCGTGGACTGGGAGGTTATATCCTGAAGAGAGGAGTTAGTTCCGCGGCGTAAGATCCTAGATGCTAACCTCATCCATGCTTCTACCGCCTCATCCTGGCGCTCAGGGAGTCATCTTGGTGGCGTTAAATCAGGAGGGTACTATAACAATCCCGGCAGTCTGAGTCGGGTCCTGTCTGGCCAGACTAGTTTTCTGCTCAAAGTCTCCAGTTTCCCGAGGTTCTAGAGCGCTCGGGGAGCTCTCTTGATTTCCACTTTCCTACATCCCATCAACAATCTGCACACCTGGTCCCTGATCATCACCTTCTTAGGCTCTGCCCTATTCATCCATTCCCTGCCGGATGGGTAGCCATAACATCACTCGTCAACCTTCATCCAACCTCTGCCTGGTGGTCGGCCCGGCTGCCAAAGCCATGATGGGATCAACCACTGCACCCCAACAACTAATCGCGCCACATCGCTCTGTTTCCCTGGATTATTCAGCACCACTCTTAGATTTGCTTAATTAAACACTCTTTATGATTCAACTTACCTTGTCCTGGTCTGCTTCTGGGTTTGAAAGCACATGTAACTCGTGACATCATTGTTTTCAAACCAGAGTACAATTCAGTACAATTCTACTCTGAGCTTAAACTACATTGACATGTAATTTGAATAATGGCATAAAAGTTCTGTTATTCAATATTTCATTCCATTTGGATCAGTTGTGGGTCTACTCTCAGACACATTACAGGACAGTCTGGCTGTATTTTTACTTCTGATACTGATGCTGTCTGTTGCCGGTCATCATTCTCCCATGTCGTCAATAGCCCTTATACATTTATATGCTCCCCAGCAGTCAGTTATTCAGAAAACACGCGTTCTGCCTCTGAGAGCTATTCCTCACCTCAACCTAGCAACTTTAATATAGCAAATATTTGTCATTTAACTTTTTAAAATGTACTACCTTTTATGTGTGGCATAAACACAACTAGTCACAATGTTTTAATCTGATTAGGCTACTTCAAGTCTCACCATGACTACCTACCCTTATTCATCCACTCCTCTAATATCATTCCGCATCACTACTTCCAGCCATTAGATGAATGAAAAACATCTGTTACAAAACATCAAAACGTTGAATTGCATTCAAATTTCTAATTCAATACTGATAAGGGAGGGATGAATTTTCTGTTTGTTGAGATTGCATATTCTATTTGATTGTGGTGTTGAAAGCCGCAAACCATGATAACCTCAAATGTTGTCAGTATGCAGTTAGCGTTGCTTATTAGTTGTGTGTGTACATTAGCACAGAAACCCAATTATAAATCTTAGCATCAAATGTTGAAAATGTGATTTCCCCCAAGCTGATAATTGTCTACGTAAGCTCTCATCATAGTGTAATGAGACAGGCAGGAAGAGTAACTCATCGTGGTGTTCGGCGAACCCTCAACCTTCTGGCCCATAGCCCTGCTTGGTATCATTTGTGCCACAAGCCCATGCTGAAGTAGTCCCAAGTCAATATCAAATACAAATTATTTTAGAGTTCATTTTATGAGGGGGATTACGTTCTTTTCCCAGTACAAGGGGAAGGTCATGTGAAAATATTTTAAACCTTGTAAGGGAGGGGAGTGCATTTTTTTATTACACCTGAGTTGGACAAGCCCACTCCCGCTCAGTAAATGTTGATCATCCCTAAACAATTTTATATATGTTCCATATTTTATATTAGTTCCATATTTGCTGTGACAATGCTGAAAACCACACATTTCATATACCTAAAACTGCAAAGCCATTAATGAAGTGTTGTTTTGCAGATGCTATTCATTAACATGTGTGGATGTGGACTATGAGGAAGTGAAACGTAAACTCAAGCTGTCCAGAGCCCCTGACCCCTCACTGCCACCACCACCCCTCCACCTCCTGTCTCTTTTGAGACAATGACATCTATTATGATATCACTCCTCGAATATCTTTTATGAACAGAGTAGCCCTCCCATCTACACAAATACACCATGTTGCTTTCCCTTTGTCTGTAGTGAAACAGTGTAACCTGAATGCAAGTGATTGATATGATTAGTATGTTTCTCTCTTACAGCAGCATGACTCAGGAGGAGGTTAAGAGTGGAGCTGTGAATGACCATTTTCCATTAAGTTGTTCATGTGGTATGCTTATGTTCATATATTTATTTATTTCTCTCTCTCTCTCTCTCTCTCTCTCTCTCTCTCTCTCTCTCTCTCTCTCTCTCTCTCTCTCTCTCTCTCTCTCTCTCTCTCTCTCTCTCTCTCTCTCTCTCTCTCTCTCTCTCTCTCTCTCTCTCTCTCCAGCCAATGACTATGATGATGTGCAAGGGAATACCCAATGACTTCCCCCTCCACCTCCTGAAATGTGTATTCCTCATATACAGTACCTTTGAATTCAATAGAAACATTTACAAACAAATTCAGATACACTGGAGGTTTAGTCAAATGCCTTCCTTTGTCTGTAGTTTTTAAGTAATTGTGATATTTGCTTTGTCGCTTACCAAATTTGGCTGTATGTTTACTTAAAATATGAAAATAAACTTGTATATAGTTTATCTTGTCTATTGCATTATTTTTACTGTATATAAATAAAGTAGTTGCTAATGCTAAAAATTAAAAAACTAAATAAAAACTTCTTTTGTGATCAACAAAAAGGACATATTTTGTCTTTATGTGCCAGTCTAGATCCCAAAATGAGAAAGAAACTGAGAAACCAGGAGTTCAGAAAAAGGTTTAAGGTAAATCTTAGTTTGCTTTCTTCTTGCATATCTGTTAACTGTTAAAATTCTTTTACCGCAATTCATGTCACACATTCCTCTGAAACACATCTGTTAAAACCTAATAATATACATTACAAATTAAAATGAAAAATTAAACATCACTTTTATTTTGTTCTGTCAGTTTGAGGACCGATTAAGGTGTTACCGCATGATGGTTACCAAGTGTCAAAAGAAGGCGGGAGGAAAGATCTAACTGTGGTTCAGGAGAGATCCTGGAGATCATTCAACTCACCAGTGACAAGAAAGCCCTGTGTCGCAATGAGCACGAAATGTATGTGATTACATCATCCCTCTTGTGAAAAGTTTCTGTAAAGTTGATTTGTATATCGATTGGGCTACTCAACAATGTATGTTTGTAGTACAGCCTTATCAATCAGGGTTGCAGAAAATTCCCTGTTTTGATTACTTTGTCAGCATTAGTGTCATTATTTTAATTGTTCATTCATTTTCTTTCTCTCACAGATGGATATGTTCCCAGGATTCTTCTTCTTCAGCGTAGGTTTCTTATATATTTAATAAACACAATTATTGGTAGAATATGAATTCCAGAATGTCCATAGTCCCTGTTATTCCAGTCACTGTATCATATTTTGCTGCCTACATGTGTCATAACATTCTGGTTAATATGGTTTTCAATATTCCTTTTCAGGGAAGGGGAGGATGTTTACGCGATGTTGATCATATTAACGTAAGTTATTTGAATGAATCATGCTTACTGTAAATACATTTATATTTTAACTGTCATATTATGAACTTAGCTCTAGACACAACATAAAGAGTCACAACCCCGATTTTTCATGTAATATAAACTGAACAAAAATATAAATGCAACATGTAAAATGTTGGTCCCATGTTTCATGAGCTCTGAAGTGGCCCATGATGATCTAGGCGCGCATCGCAGTGCTAACTGTGCCACTAGAGATCCTGGTTTGAGATCCAGGCTCTGTGTAACCCGGCCGTGACCTTGAGACTCATGGGCGACGCTGAATTTATTTAGCGTCGTCCAGGGTAGGGGAGAGATTGGCGGCAGGGATATGGCTCGATTGATAGAGCATGGCGTTTGCAACGCCAGGTTTGTGGGTTTCGTTTCCCACCCCGAAGGGGCTATATAAAAAAATAAAATTATATATTATTCACTAACTGTAATTAAAAGCTCTGGATGAAGCGTCTGCTAAATTATTAAAATGTAAATGTAAATGTAATGAGCTGAAAATAAAAGATCCCAGAAATGTTCCATAAGCACAAAAAGCTTATTTCTCTCCAATTTTGTGCACACATTTGTTTATTCCCCTGTTAGTAATTTTTCTACTTTGCCACGATAATCCATCCACCTGACAGGTGTAGCATATCAACAGCTGATTAAACAGCATGATCATTACACAGGTGCACTTGTGGAAAACCGGAGCGTGCAATTGGCATATTGACTACAGGAATATCCACCAGGCTATTGTCACAGAATTTAATGTTCATTTCTCTACCATAACGCATCCAACGTCGTTTTAGTGCAATATAACTGCATTATACTGCAAATACTGCGTCCAAATAACACTGTTTTTTTTAACTGCAGTAATTTTGCAGTGTAACTGAATTCTGCAGTTTTCGTCCAATTTCTTCGATCACGCAGCCACTTTTACTGCAGTTCAAAACTGCAATCTTTTTTTGTAAGAATTGAAACTGAGGAGTAATTCTGTCTGTAAGAAAGCCCTTTTGTAGGGAAAACTCATTCCTGATTGGCTGGACTGTGGCTCTACGAAGTGGGTGGACCTATCTCCTTGGCAGCACTGCCCAGTCATGTAACTCCCATAATTAACCTAATTGTTTATTTCAGTTGACTGATTTGCTTATAAAACTGTAACTCATAAAATCGTTTAAATTGTTGCATGTTGCGTTTATAGTTTTGTTCATATATATACAGTGGGGGAAAAAAAGTATTTGGTCACCACCAATTGTGCAAGTTCTCCCACTTAAAAAGATGAGAGAGGCCTGTAATTTTCATCATAAATTTACCGTCAACTACTGACAGACAAATGGAGGAAAAAAATCCGGAAAATCACATTGTAGGATTTTTAATGAATTCTATTTACAAATTATGGTGAAAAATAAGTATTTGGTCACCTACAAATAAGCAAGATTTCTTGCTCTCACAGACCTGTAACTTCTTCTTTAACAGGCTCCTCTGTCCTCCACTCGTTATCTGTATTAATGGCACCTGTTGAACTTGTTATCAGTATAAACGACACCTGTCCACAAACTCAAACAGTCACCTCCATACTCCACTACGCCAAGACCAAAGAGCTGTGAAGACACCAAAACAAATTTAACCTGCACCAGGCTGGAAACTAATCTCAATAGGTAAGCAGCAGCTTGGTTTGAAAAAAATCAACTGTAGAGCAATTATTAGGGAATGAAACTACCAAACTGATAATCTCCCTTGATCTGGCTCCATAGATCTCACCCCGTGGGGTCAGAGAAAATGATCACAAAGCGGTGAGGAAAAATCCCACCACGCGGGGCACCTGGTGAATACCTGCAGAGAGCTGGGACCAAAGTAGCAAAACCTGCCATCAGTAACACAGAATGCACCCATGGGGACTCAAATCCTGTGTCCCCACTGCTGAAACCAGTACATTCAGGCCCGTCTGAAGTTTGCTAGAGTGCATTTGGATCAAATTAGAGAAAGTTAGGAGAATGTCATATAGTCAATAACCAAAATATAACTTTTTTGGTAAAAACTCCAGCTTTCGTAAGTGTTTGGAGGACATCGAATGCTGAGTTGCATCAAAACTCCACTTCTACTATGAAGCATGGAGGTGGAAACATCATGCTTTGGGGCTGTTTTCTGCAAAAGGGACCAGGACACTGATCACGTGTAAAGGAAAGAATGAATGGGGCCATGTATCGTGAGATTTTGGTAAAACCCTCCTTCCATCAGCAAAGGGCATTGCAGATGAACGTGGCTCAGGTCTTTCAGCATGACAATGATCCCACCCCCGCCGGGCAAAGTGGCTTCGTAAGATGCATTCAAGGTCCTGGAGTGGCCCACCCAATAGTCTCCAGTTCTCAACCCCATAGAAAATCTTTGGAGGGAGTTGAAAGTCCGTGTTGCCCAGTGACGGCCCCAAAACATCACTGCTCTGGGGAGATCTGCATGGAGAAATGGGCCAAAATACCAGCAACAGTGTGTGAAAACCTTGTAGAAACTTACAGAAAACGTTTGACCTGTGTCATTGCCAACAAGAGGTATATAACAAAGTATTAAATTGTTATTACCAAATACTTATTTTCCACCATAATTTGCAAATAAATTCATAAATCACTACAATGTGATTTTCTGGATTTTTTTTCCTCATTTTGTCTGTCTGGTTAGCGTTACCTTGGTGAAATTACAACTTCTCTCATCTTTTTAAGTGGGAAACTTGCTGAGTGGTGGCTGACTAAATACTTTTCCCCACT
>NW_025539973.1:0-10591 GCF_020615455.1 Coregonus clupeaformis | reverse complement strand
ATTGAAATACACGTGGCGCTGGGTCTTTCCAACATGACAATGATCCCAAACCACACCGCCAACCCAGGTGGCTTCTAGAGAAGCATTTCAAGGTCCTGGGTGGCTTCCAGTCTCCAATCTCAATCCCATGAAAATCTTTGGAGGGGTTATGTCTGTGTTGCCCAGTGACAGCCCCCAAAAACATCACTGTTCTGGGAGATCTGCATAAATGGGCCCAAATACCAGCAACAGTGTGTGAAAACCTTGTGAAACTTACAGAAAACGTTAACCTGTGTCATTGCCAACATGGGTATATAACAAAGTATTGAGAAACTTTTGTTATTACTTAAATACTTATTTTCCACCATCATTTACTAAATAAATTCATTAAAATTCCTACAATTAGATTTTCTGGATTTTTTTCTCATTTTGTCTGTCATAGTTGACGTGTACCTATGATGAAAATTACAGGCCTCTCTCCTTGTGTATTTTTTAATTAGAACTTGCACAATTGGCTACTACTTCTTTTTCCCCCCACTGTATCATCTGATAAACATCTCCTATCTCCTTTAGAAAAATATATCATCTGGATAGACTTATCTCATATCTCTTAGAAATTATATCATCTGATACCCAGAATTTATCTCCTTTTTAAATATATATCATCTGGATAAGAGACATATCCAGGGTATCTCCTTTAGAAATATATATCATCTGGATAAGAGACATCTCCAGGAGTATCTCCTTTAGAAAAACATATCATCTGGATAAGAGACATATCCAGGGTATCTCCTTTAGAAATATATATCATCTGGATAAGAGACTACATCTCAGGGTATCTCTTTGAAAAATATATCATCTGATAACATCTCAGGGTATCTCCTATATAAATATATATCATCTGGATACAAGAGACACAGAAGTCTCATATCACCTTCTCCCCCCCATACTAACATACATGTCATATTATGATGGATCGTTAAATCCATTGTGGTTTGAACATTTTGTAATATGACACTGATCTCATCTCACTGTGTAGCATTATAAATGCATGACCCTTGTTGGCAGCATGTTGTGAATCAACTTCAAGTGCCTGTGTTCCCTGTTGTCTGTAAGCCAATCTTTGCCTGGCAACCCACGCTCCTTTGCTCCGGACAAGCTAGGCCACGCCTACAGACAGTAGTAGTCCACGTGTAGCTCAGTTGGTAGAGCATGGCGTTTGCATGCATGGGTTGTGGGTTCGATTCCCATGAGGACATATGAAAATGTATGCACTAACTGTAAGTCGCACTGATAGAGGCGTCTGCTAAATACGTAAATGTAAAAATTTTAGTTTCTTCTCCTCAATGAGTCTGATCTATACCCTTCACGAATGCCAACACATTCGGACGGTCTACTGTCCAAAACCGATGGGTTGGACCAGGCCAACGCGTTGGTAAGCGGCGGTTTACATTTTTGATGGCTTTGACACTGGTTTAGTTACAGATATCAATCGCTGATTACTTTTGTTTTGTGCAATTTCTCCTGCACCTTGTCACCACGCCAGCCATGACAGTCTCAGACTAAAGTATGTAAGGGGACTGCAGAGGAGAGAATTTAGTATGGTCGTCAGGATTTGCCTCTCCAAATCAACTAAAACCATCAGCTCATGCCTTATTCATTTGTCATTATGACTATCTGTGGTTCCAAATAGTATTAGTGAGTTATACTGTTATATGTGACAGGTATTAGTGAGTTATACTGTTCTATGGCTTGGGTATTAGTGAGTTATGACTGTTCTATGACAGGTTTTTAGTGAGTTATGGCTGTTATATGACAAGTATTAGTGAGTTGTAACTGTTATATGACAAGTATTTGGTTATGACTGTTATATGACAGGTATTAGTGAGTTATGACTGTTCTATGACAGGTATTAGTGAGTTATACTGTTATACCTTGACAAGTATTAGTGACTATTATTCTACGACAGATATTAGTGAGTTGTGGCTGTTCCATGACAGGTATCCAGTGAGTTATACTGTTCTGCATGACAAGTATTAGTGAGTTATGACTGTTATATGACAGGTATTAGTGAGTTATACTGTTCTATGACAGGTATTAGTGAGTTATACTGTTATGCATGGCCGGTATTGTAGTTATGACTATTCTACACAGATATTAGTGAGTTATATGTTCTATGTGGTGTCAGTGAGTTATGACTGTTCTATTACCCTCTTATCAACACAGATATCACCTGGCCTTCACCTGAACCATGCTTTTGTAGATGATACCTATTCTCTGTGCATTGATATGAGACAGGCATACACCTCTGACACCACCACAGCAGACACTGATATGAGACAGTTAACACTACACACCACCACAGCAGATGCTGGTAGGCGCATGATACAATCTTTATCCTTATGCTTTGGGATCTGAATTAGCGGAAGAGCCACGCAAAGGAAATTACACGAGCTGCATCCACATAGCATCCCTACCCAGCCTAAACACGCCGCGTTCTGAGCACACGTGTGTTTTTATTTGTGAGATTTGTCTATGTTTGTTTTGCATGCAACCTTCCCAAAATGTTCTGGGAATGGTGTAGGATGATCGATTGGCCTTGAAATTCTCCCAGCATTTAAAGGAAGCAAAATAACGTTATTTTCCATTTCATTACTTTAACAGATTGTTTCCTAAAAAGTTCAAACAAAAGGTAAAATTGTATTACGTTTTTATATTTGGTTCTCCAACTGGTTTGACTTTGGGAATGTTCTCCGTTAGTTCGGTGAGCGTTAAACAACGTTCTTCTGTGGGAATGTCAGTGGCTTCAGCGTCACATTTCCTATTTATGTAAAACTTAAATCCGATTTTACCTCATTTCTACCAGCATGTTAAATGTACTTACCAGATGGAGAGAAAAATCTCTAGACCACCTTTACTCCACACACAGAGTGTAGTGTTAACTGTACAAAGCTCTCCCTCGCCCTCCATTTGGCAAATCTTACCATAATTATATCCCTCCTGATTCCTGCTTACAAGCAAAAACTAAACCAGGAAGCACCAGTATTCAGTCAATAAAATGTGTTCGGATGAAGCACAGCCAGCTGCCCAGTACCTGAGCCTACCAACAAGCGGTACTTCTCTGCTCGCTTGAATTAAGCAACACTGAAGCATGCGTGAGCCACCAGCTGTGATCACGCTCTCCGTAGCCACGATATGAGTAAGACCTTTAAACAGGTCAACATTCACAAGGCCGCAGGGCCAGACGGATTACCAAACGTGTACTCCAGCATGCGCAGACCAGCTGGCAAGTGTCTTCACTGACCTTTTCAACCTCTCCTGACTGGGTCTGTAATCCAACATCATTTCAGCAAGACCACCATAGTCCTGCCCAGTAAAACACTACGATGGCCTGCACAAATAACTACCATGACCCATTAGCACTGACGTCTGGAGCCATTAGGGTGCTTTGAAAGGCTATTGATGGCTCACATCAACCACCATTATCCCAAAACCCTAACCCACTCAATTTGCATACCCCCCAACATATCCACCACATCAATCTCTTGTGCTTCCACACTGCCCTTTCACACCTGGACAAAAGGAACACCTTCGTAAGAATATTTTCGTACTACAGGTGGCGTTCCAACACCATAGTGCCCTCAAGGCTCATCACTAAGCTAAGGACCCTGGGACTAGCTTCCTCCCCTCTGCAACTGGATCCTGCTTCCTGACGGGCCGCCCCAGGTGCCACAGGGTGATAACAACACATCCGCCATAGTCCCCCAGCACGGGGGCCCCTCAGGAGTGCGTGCTCCATCCTCCTGCTGCTCCCTGTGTGTTTGGCCATGGCCAGCCAGTCCAACCACCTTCATTAAGTTTGCGATGACACAACGGTGGTAGGCCTGATCACCAACAGCGACTTGAGACAGCCTTTGGAGGAGGTCAGGCTTACACCCAGCCGTGTGGTGCCAGGACAATAATCTCTCCCTCAACGTGATCAAGACAAAGGAAGTTATTGTGGACTACAGGAAAAGAAGAAGAGGTCTAAACCTTGCGCTTCCCCCATTCTCATCGCTTCGGGGCTGTAGTGGAACAGGTTGAGAGCTTCAAGTTTCATGGTGTCCACATCACCAACGAACTATCATGTCCAAACCCCAAGACAGTGGTAGAAGAGGGCACGACAAAACCTATTCCCCTAAGGAGACTGAAAGATTTTTCATGGGTCCTCAGATCCTCAAGGTTCTACACTCCATGAGAGCATCCTGACTCAGTTTTGCATCACTGCCTGGTATAGCAACTGCTGCACCTCCGGCCACCAAGGCACTCACGTAGTGCGTAGGCCCAGTACATCACTGGGAAATTAAACCTGCCATCCAGACTCTGCAGGCGGTGTCAGAGGAAGCCCTAAAATTTCATAAAGACTCCTGAACATCTAATCAAATAGCTACCCAGACTATTTGCATTGTCACCCCTACCCCTCTTTTACGCTGCTGCTACTCTCTGTTTATTATCTATGCATAGTCACTTTAATAACTCTACCTACATATACATATTACCTCAATTACCTTGATAACCGGTGCACCCCTTCACACTGACTCGTTGCGTACCCCCTGTATATAAGCCTCGCTATTGTTATTTTTACTACTGCTCTTTAATTTGTTCTTTGTTACTTTTATTTTCTATTAATTTTTCTTTAATTTTCTATTGTATTTTTTCTTAAAATTGCATTGTTGGTTAAAGCGTTTCTCCACTGTTATATTCGGCGCATGTGAATAAATAGCATTTGATTTGATTTGATTTTATTTAAAAGTCATGTTCTCAGAGCGTTCAGTAACAAGCGTTCCTCTGTGGGAATTTCCAGTACTTCAGGTTTTTTCTGCAGGTTTCCTCATGAGTCCTGTTTAAGTCCTGTTCTCTGAGACATTAAGAAAATATAGGTAATGTTCAGAAACTCGTTTTTAAGAATGTTATTTAAAAACATATACGTTCTCAGCGTCAACAGAACTCTCTCTCTATCCTCCATCTTGTTAAGTGTGTTGTTGGGGTATGTTGGCAGCGTCCGCTAATCGGTCACACCTGATCTTAATGAGTGCTTGTGTTACTTTAAAAAATGGGGTCCTGGCTTGAAGAGACTATTGAACAGCTTTGTATGAGTTCAAAAAACAATGCATGCTAGCTCCATCCTGGTGGCGCAGTGGACTAATTCCATGGATAGAGAACAGAAGATCATGGTTTGAATCTCACTGATCTACCATTAATATTAAATCATTTTTTTCACATCGCAGAATACAACAGGTGTAGACCTTACATGAAATGCTTTCTTACAAGCTCTTAAACAACAAAAACGCAGTTTAAAAACAAAGTAAAACAAGAAAAATAAGTGTTAAGTAAAATAGTGTTAAGTAAAACCCAGTGTTATGTAAAAAAAAAAAAAAAAGGATAAGTAAAACATTCCTAAGCGATTCATTCCCATGTGCCCTATCTGTGCTTGAGTTCAAAACAGTTAACCATTTACCACTAACTCCACAGAGGGAGAGATCCATCACACCCCCACCTTTGTCCTCATATCTGAAATGAAGTGTGATTTGGAAGAGCAGCTACTTCACTGCTTGGAGCAGTGTTTTACAGTAGTGGTGGTGAGGAGCCCCCTCTCTACTCCATCTGTCTACTGGAGCAGTGTTTTACAGTAGTAGTGGTAGTAGCCCCCTCTCTACTCCCATCTATCTACTGGAGCAGTGTTTTACCCAGTAGTGATTGGTGAAGCCCCCTCTCTCCTCCCATCTATCTACTGGAGCAGTGTTTTTACAGTAGTGGTGGTGGGAGCCCCCTCTCTCTCCCATCTGCCTTCTGCAGGCAGTGTTTTACAGTAGTGGTGGTGGAAGCCCCCTCTCTCTCCCATCTATCTACTGGAGCAGTGTTTTAGTGGTGATGGTGGGTGCCCCTACTCTACTCCCATCTATCTGCTGGAGCAGTGTTTTACAGTAGCAGTGGTGGTGGGAGCCCCCTCTCTACTCCCATCTATCTACTGAGCAGTGTTTTACAGTAGTGGTGGTAGAACCCCCTCTCTACTCCCATCTATCTACTGGGGCAGTGTTTTACAGTAATGTTACTCCCATCTATCTGCTGGAGCAGTGTTTTACAGTAGTGGTGGTGAGAACCCCTCTCTACTCCCATCTATCTACTGGAGCAGTGTTTCACAGTAGTGGTGGTGGGAGCCCCCCTCTTCTCCCATCTATCTACTGGAGCAGTGTTTACAGTAGTGGTGGTGAGAGCCCCTCTCTACTCCCATCTATCTACTGGAGCAGTGTTTTACAGTAGTGGTGGTGAAACCCCCTCTCCCCTGCTCCCATCTATCTACTGGAGCAGTGTTTTACAGTAGTGGTGGTGGGAGCCCCCTCTCTACTCCCATCTATCTACTGGAGCAAGTGTTTTGCAGTAGTGATGGTAGAGGCCCTCTCTACTCCCATCTATCTGGAGCAGTGTTTTACAGTAGTGGTGGTGGGAGCCCCCTCTCTACTCCCATCTATCTGCTACTGAGCAGTGTTTTACAGTAGTGGTGGTGGGAGCCCCTCTCTACTCCCATCTATCTACTGAGCAGTGTTTTCACAGTAGTGGTGGTGGGATCCATATCTGCTGGAGCAGTGTTTTACAGTAGTGGTGGTGGGACCCCTCTACTCCCATCTATCTACTGGAGCAGTGTTTTACAGTAGTGGTGGTGAAACCCCTCTCTCGTCTATCTGCACTGGAGCAGTGTTTTTACAGTAGTGGTGGTGGGAGCCCCCTCTACTCCCATCTATCTACTGGAGCAGTGTTTTTACAGTAGTGATGGTGAGGACCCCCTCTCTACTCCCATCTATCTACTGGAGCAGTGTTTTACAGTAGTGGTGGTGGGAGCCCCTCTCTACTCCCCATCTATCTACTGGAGCAGTGTTTTGTTGTAGTGGTGGTAGGAGCCCCCTCTCTACTCCCATCCTGTCTACAGACAGTGTTTTTTGTAGTAATGCTCCCATCTATCTACTGGAGCAGTGTTTTACAGTAGTGGTGGTAGGAACCCCTCTCTACTCCATCTATCTACTGAGCAGTGTTTTACAGTAGTGGTGGTGGGAGCCCCCCTCTCTACTCCCATCTATCTACTGGAGCAGTGTTTTACAGTAGTGGTGGTGCCAACCCCCTCTCTACTCCCATCTATCTACTGGAGCAGTGTTTTACAGTAGTGGTGGTGGGAGCCCTCTCTACTCCCATCTATCTGCTGGAGCAGTGTTTTACAGTAGTGGTGGTGGGAAAGCCCCCTCTCTACTCCCATCTATCTACTGAGCATTGTTTTACAGTAGTGATGGTGACCTCTCTTCTCCCATCCTATCTACTGGAGCAGTGTTTTGTTGTGGTGGTGGTGGGACCTCTCTCCTCCCATCTTACTCTGCTAGACAGTGTTTGTGTATTAGTGGTGTTGAACCCCCTCTCTATTCCCATCTATCTGCTGGAGCAGTGTTTTACAGTAGTGGTGGTGGGAGCCCCCTCTACTCCATCTATCTACTGAGCAGTTTTACTATAATTTGGTAGAACTCCCTCTCTACTCCATCTATCTGCTGGAGCAGTGTTTTACAGTAGTGGTGGTGGGAGCCCCCTCTCTACTCCCATCTATCTACTGGAGCAGTGTTTTACAGTAGTGATACTCCAGCTCTATCTACTGGAGCAGTGTTTTACAGTAGTGATACTCCCATCTATCTACTGGGCAGTGTTTTACAGTAGTGGTAGTGGAGCCTTCTCTACTCCCATCTATCTGACTGGAGCAGTGTTTTACAGTAGTGATGGTGGGAGCCCCCTCTCTACTCCCATCTGTCCTACTGGGCAGTGTTTAACAGTAGTGATGGCCCAGAGCCCCTCTACTCCCATCTATCTACTGGAGCAGTGTTTTACAGTAGTGGTGGTGGGAGCCTCTCTACTCCATCTATCTCTGACAGTGTTTACAGTAGTGATACTCCCATCTATCTACTGGAGCAGTGTTTTACAGTAGTGGTGGTGGGACCCTCTCTTCTCCCATCTATCTACTGGAGCAGTGTTTTACAGTGGTGGTGGTGGGAGCCCCTCTCTACTCCCATCTGTCTACTGGAGCGGTGTTTTACAGTAGTGGTGGCCCAGGACACCCCTCTCTACTCCCATCCTATCTACTGGAGCAGTGTTTGCCAGTAGTGGTGGTGAAGACCTCTCTACTCCCATCTATCTACTGGAGCAGTGTTTTACAGTAGTGGTGGTGGGAGCCCCCTCTTCTCCCATCTATCTACTGGAGCAGTGTTTTACAGTAGTGGTGGCAGACCCCTCTCTACTCCATCTATCTACTGGAGCAGTGTTTTACAGTAGTGGTGGTGGGAGCCCCACTCTCTACTCCCATCTATCTACTGGAGCAGTGTTTTACAGTAGTGGTGGTGGGAGCCCCCTCTCTACTCCCATCTATCTACTGGAGCAGTGTTTTACAGTTGGTGGTGGGAGCCCCCTCTCTACTCCCATCATATATTGATGTTTACAGTAGTGGTGGTGGGAACCTCTCTTCTCCCATCTATCTACTGGAGCAGTGTTTTACAGTAGTGATGGTGGGACTCATCTATCTACTGGAGCAGTGTTTTACAGTAGTGATGGTTTGGAGACCCCTCTCTACTCCCATCTATCTACTGGAGCAGTGTTTTACAGTAGTGGTGGTGGGAGCCCCCTCTCTACTCCCCACGTCTATCTACTGGAGCAGTGTTTTGGGCGAGTGATGACTCTACTCCTATCTATCTACTGGAGCAGTGTTTTTACAGTAGTGGTGAGTGAAACCCCCCTCTCTACTCCATCTATCTACTGGAGCAGTGTTTTTACAGTAGTGGTGGTGGGAGCCCCCCTCTCTCTACTCCCATCTATGGCAGTGTTTTGCAGTAGTGAGTGGTGAAAGCCCCTCTCTACTCCCATCTATCTACTGGAGCAGTGTTTCACAGTAGTGGTGGTGAAACCCCCTCTCTATCATCCCTGTCTGCTGGAGCAGTGTTTTACAGTAGTGATGGTGGGAACCCCCTCTCTACTCCCATCTATCTACTGGAACAGTGTTTTACGTAGTGGTGGTGGCCCCTCTCTACTCATCTATCTACTGGAGCAGTGTTTTGCAGTAGTGGTGGTGGAGCCCCCTCTCTATTCCCATCTATCTACTCAGGCCAGTGTTTTACAGTAGTGGTGGTGAGGAGCCCTCTCTACTCCCATCTATCTACTGGAGCAGTGTTTTACAGTAGTGGTGGTGCAGCCCACCTCTCCTCCCATCTATCTACTGGAGCAGTGTTTGGTTGTGGTGGTGGGAGCCCCCTCTCTACTCCCAATACAGTGTTTTACAGTAGTGACCCTCCCCATCCAATCTACTGGAGCAGTGTTTACAGTAGTGACACTCCATCTATCTACTGGAGCAGTGTTTTTTACAGTAGTGGTGGTGATCTCCTCCATCTATCTACTGGAGCAGTGTTTTACAGTAGTGATGGTGGGAGCCCCCTCTCTACTCCCATCTATCTGCACACAGTGTTTTACAGTAGTGATGGTGGAAGCCCTCTCTACTCCCATCTATCTGGAGCCGGTGTTTTGCAGTAGTGGTGGTGGGAGCCCCCCTCTCTACTCCCATCTATCTGCTGGAGCAGGTGTTTACATTTGATACTCCCATCTATCTGCACAGACAGTGTTTTACAGTAGTGGTGGTGGGCCCACACCTCTGTGGTCTATCACCATGGAGCAGTGTTTTACAGTGGTGGTGGTGGGAGCCCCCTCTCTACTCCCATCTATCTGCTGGGCAGTGTTTTACAGTGGTGGTGGTGGAGCCCCTCTCTACTCCCATCTATCTACTGGAGCAGTGTTTTACAGTAGTGGTGGTGGAAGCCCCCTCTCTACTCCCATCCTCTACTGGAGCAGTGTTTTACAGTAGTGGTGGTAGGACCCCCTCTCTTTCCATCTATCATCATTTTTAGTAAGTGGTGGTGGCAGACCCCTCTCTACTCCCATCTATCTACTGGAGCCCAGTGTTTTACAGTAGTGGTGGTGGGAGACCCCCTCTCTACTCCCATATACTGGAGCAGTGTTTTGCAGTAGTAGTAGTGGAAAGCCCCTCTCTCTCTCCCATCTATCTACTGGAGCAGTGTTTTACAGTAGCGATGGTGGGAGACCTCTCACTACTCCATCCTATCTACTGAGCAGTATTTTACAGTAGTGGTGGTGGGAGCCCCCTCTCTTCTCCCATCTATCTACTGAGCAGTGTTTTTGTGGTGATGGTGAGAGCCCCCTCTCTCTCCCATCTATCTACTGGAGCAGTGTTTTACAGTAGTGGTGGTACAGAGCCCCCTCTCCTACTCCCATCTATCTACTGGAGCAGTGTTTTGCAGTAGTGGTGGTGGGGAGCCCCCTCTCTACTCCCATCCTCTACTGGAGCAGTGTTTTACAGTAGTGGTGGTAGAAATCTCTTCTCCCATCTATGTCTGGAGCAGTGTTTACAGTAGTGGTGGTGGGAGACCCCTCTCTGCTCCCATCTATCTTCAGTGTTTGCAATGATGGTGGTGGGACCCTCTCCACTCCCATCTATGGAGCAGTGTTTTACAGTAGTGATACTCCCATCTATCTACTGAGCTAT
>NW_025539972.1:0-10592 GCF_020615455.1 Coregonus clupeaformis | reverse complement strand
GGATTCCATCTTCTGGTTGTCTCCGCCTGACCATTAGATTGGGGGTGAAAACCAGATGTGGGGCTGGCTGTAGCTCCAATGGCCAGCAGGGACTTCCAGGCTTAGCAGAGAGGTGAAGCTGAGGCCCACGGTCGGAAAGATATCACTGGGCAACTGAAGCCTCCTAACCAGGATCTCGGGCGTCTCGGAAGCTTGGCAATAGGCACAAAGTGAAGCGAGCTTGCTGAATCTGTCCCGATAGTCAAACGACCGTTTCCTCAAGCGAACAACCAAGTGACAAAGTCCAGGGCCGGAATCCACCATGGTCGCGGGGAATAGGAAGGGGGTAAGTAGTCCAGAGCTGGGCGATTGTACTCTTATTCGCTGCACTGATTCAGGCAGCAACCCCCGGTATCCTCGGCTGTGGCGAACCACAAAAACCGTCTCTGAAAGCACGCCATTATCCAGCCGGGCGACAAGCCATCTTGCTGGCGTGGAATCATTCGAGGACAGCAGGGCGAACCCAGGTGTGTTGAGCCCGGGTGGGCCGTTACCGGACCGGGCTGAGTCGAAGGCGCCACACCTCCTCGTCTTCCACTAACTGCTCCGAGCGCGGTTCCGGAGGAGTGTATCTCATCTTGACCCACTCTCCTCCGTCTTGGAGAACATCAGGACAAGGCGTCCATGTTCTTAGTCAGTTGGGCGTCAGGGAAATGCTTGAATCGTCCCAAGCAACGCCCCACCTGGCCTGACGGGAGTTGGGAGCGTTTAGCCCGATTGCACTAAGCAAGATTCTTGTGGTCAGTCAGACAATAAACGGTTGCTCCGCCCCCTCCAACCAGTGGCGCCCCTCCTCAAAACCCAGTTTCACAGCGAAGCTCCGGTTACCCACATCGTAACTCCTCTCCAGCCGAGTAGTAGAGGCGCAGGGATGGAGTTTACTGTCCGTGGAGCATCGCTGCGACAGGATAGCGCCAACTCCCACATCAACGCGTCCACTTCAGCAGCGAACTGGCGGGCGTGTCGGTTGAGAGAGATCTCGTTCGGTGAATCGCCTCTTCAAATCCCGCTGATCCGCTCGTTCCTTGAAGGTCCTGATACTGGAAGTCAAGGCAGTTTGCGGAGCGGCCACCAGCCTGTAATCGGATGAATCGGTAGAAGTCGCAAACCCCAAAAATCTTCTGGAGTGTCGTACCGGCTGGGCCCATTCCAGAACCGCCCTGACTTCTTCCTCGTGCCTCCTAATCTCTCTCCCCCTGGAGCGATGTACCCACGAGAAAGGATGTCGTGGTGGGGCGTGAAACTCGCACTTCTCGTGCCTTCACGAACAGGCGATTCTCACTTATGCTTCTGCAGAACCTCGCTTGGTTATGCTGGACGTGGTCGGAAGGTTCCTTTCCGAGAAAGATCAGAATGTCATAGGTAAACAAAAACACAAAGAGACCGACATCATATCTCTCAGGACGTCGTTCACTTCATACTCTGGAATACCTGGCTGGAGCATTGGTCAGTCCAAAACGGCATCACCTGATACTTTCGGACCCATCGGTGTGTTGAAACCCGTCAACCACTTTCGTCCCCTCTCTGATCCGGACCATGTGATCGCGATTGTGAGGTCTAGCTTGGCGTGTTCACCCAGAGCACCCTAAGGTAGTGAAGGCAGACAACTCATCAAAAGGGCAGGGGGATACTTGTTCTTGACCGTGATGTCATTCAACCCCGATAATCAATACACGGTCGGGTAGAGCCATCCTTCTTACCCACAAAGAAGAATCCTTCCCCTTCAGGGGGTGATGACGAGGGACGAACGAGAGACCAGCAGCAGAGACTCTTTGATGCAGGTCTCCAAAGCCTCCCGTTCAGTCGGGAGAATACTGTACCTAACCTTCCCCTTGGGGTAGACAGCTCCAGGAAACAGGTTGATGGCACAATCATATGGTCGGGTGGGGAGGGAGTGACAGAGCCACTCTGCTTACTGGAAAACTTCCCCCAAATCGGTGATATGTCTCGGGAACCAGGGACAATCTGGGGGGTTTAGCCCTCAATCACCTGACTGGGAACCGAATGGGGGCAGGCAGTCTTGAACAGTTTTAGCATGACAATCAAAGAATAAGCTCCAACTCTCGTTACCGCTTGCCCTCACCCAATCCGAAACGTGGGATTGTGTTCCTTCAGCCAGGGGTATCCAAGGACCAGAGGACCTGGGAAGACGGCAGAATGAAGAATGAAATCATCTCAGAATGATTCCCTGATACAACGCATCTTCACGGTTCAGTCCTCATCGTGTACGTGGGCCAGACTACTGCCGGCCCAGAGTGGTAGCTTCAATGGCTCCGAAATTGCTCCTTGGAAAGTCCCAGCTGTTCCACCAACGGCATCTAGGAAAGCTTCCCATCGGCACCTGAATCGATAAAAAGCGTTAATGGCTAAGCTCTGATTCCTGTTCGCCATGGGGTAGCCGGCGGGGGTCCGACAGAGGTATTGAGAGGAAATGAAACTGGCGCTCGCTAAAGTCCATCCCCTTTAGCGAAGCCGGACATGTTTGACGACCCGACTGGAACCTGAGAAGCTGATCGGTTGGACGGAGCCCATTGCTTCTCCCTCCTTACCGCTCTCGGACTCGGATCTATCCACCCGAATAGACAAGGCTACCAAGCTGTCCGTCCCACTAGAGCTCCGGATAGGAGATCAACTCATCACCAGGAGCTGCTCCGACAGACCCTGGTAAAAGGCCCAGAGCCTCCTCATTCCACCCACTCTCCACAGCCAACGTCTTGAACTCGATCACGAAGTCGTCCACGCTACAGTTCCTTTGCGGCGAAACAGGCGCCTAGCTGCGTCCCTCCCTCGGACGGAATGGTCAAGGAGCTTCCTCATCTCGGCCGTGAACCCCTGGTTATGAAGCCATGCAGGGATCCTGTCGTTCCCAAACCGGCTGAAGCCCATCCAGCGCTCCCCACGCCTTTAATTCAATCACAAAGGCTATCCTCCATTTGTCTGTGGCATAAGAGTAGGGGCTGTAGATCGAACACTAATCCACACTGCATAAGGAAGGAACGGCATCTTCCCAGCTCCCCTCATTTTATCGTTGTCGGAACCTGGGCTCACGGAAGGACACAGCTTCAGAAGCGGCAGGCGAGATCGAGTGAAACCGGTAGTGGATCTTCCACCGGACACTTGCGTTGGTTCTGGGACCTCCAGCTGAGACCCGGTAGAAAGGTTCCGAACTGACAACGCGATCTCCTGTAGTACCGTACTATGATGGCCCAACATCTTCTCCTGCTGGGTAATGGCATGACAATAGAGTCCAGGTCCGCTGGGTTCATTACTGGCCGGATCGTTCTGTCACGAGTTGCTGGAGCCAGAACCCAGCAGACCAGGACAAGGTAAGTTGGAAACGAAGGTAGTGTTTATTCAAGGTTCAAGAGTGATGCTGCTGAATAATCCAGGGAACAGAGCGGGCGAGGCGTTGATTAGTTGTTAGGGGGTGCAGTGGTTGATCCCGATCCTGGGTCGGCAGCCGCCGACCACCAGGCAGAGGTGGATTGAAGGTTCCTGGACGGGTGACTGCAGATGGAACAAACGGGGTGAGTAAGCAACAATATTAACAAGTTTGCTTAAAACTAACAGCCAAACCAAGACCGATCTCTGGTAAACCCACTGTTCTGGTGCATTTAACGATCCGGCAGGGAATGGATGGCCAGTAGCAACTAAGAAGGGTGATGATCAGGACCAGGTGTGCAGATTGCTGATGGATGCAGGTGCGGAAATCAAGCAGAGCTCCCCGGAGCGTTCCCAGAACCCTCGGGAAACGGGAGATCACGAACATAACAACTAGTCCACAGACAGGACCCCACTCAGACTGCCGGGATCGTTACATGGCACCTGTTTGAACTTGTTATCAGTATAAAAGACACCTGTCCACAACCTCAAACAGTCACACTCCAAACTCCACTATGGCCAAGACCAAAGAGCTGTCAAAGGACACCAGAACAAAATTGTAGACCTGCACCAGGCTGGGAAGACTGAATCTGCAATAGGTAAGCAGCTTGGTTTGAAGAAATCCAACTGTGGAGCACTTATACAGGGAAATGGAAGACATACAAGACCACTGATAATCTCCGATCTGGGGTCCCACTTATGATCTCACCCCGTGGGGTCAAAAATGATCAGCAAGAACGGAAGCAAACCAGAACCAATCACAGGGGGACCTAGTGAATGACCTGCAGAGAGCTGGGACTAAAGTAACAAAGTCCCATTGCACTGCAAACAACACACTGCGCCAGGGACTCAAATCGCAGTGCCAGACGTGGTCCCTGCTTAAGCCAGTACATGTCCAGGCCCGTCTGAAGTTTGCTAGAGTGCATTTCAATGATCCAGAAGAGGATTGGGAGAAATCGTCATATGGTCAGATGTGAAACCAAAATAGAAACTTTTGCAAAAAACCAAACTTTAGCCGTGTTTGGATGACAAAGAATGCTGAGTTGCATCCAAAGAACACCATACCTACTGTAAGTAACATGGGGGTGGAAACATCATGCTTTGGGGTTGTTTTTCTGCAAAGGGACCAGGACGATCAAATCTGCAGTAAAGGAAAGAAATGAATGGGGCTTATGTATCGTGAGATTTGAGTGAAAACCTCCCTTCCATCAGCAAGGGCATTGAAGATGAAACGTGGCTGGGTCTTCCAGCATGACAATTGATCCAACACACCGCCTCGGTACCAAGGAGTGGTTTTGTTATAACATTTCAAGGTCCTGGAGTGGTCAAGCCAGTCTCCAGATCTCAACCCCATAGAAAATCTTTGAGGAGTTGAGTCCGTGCTGCTCCAGCGACAGCCCCAAAAAACATCACTGCTCTAGAGGAGATCTGCATGGAGGAATGGGCCAAAATACCAGCAACAGTGTGAAACCTTGTGAAGACTTCATAGAAAAACGTTTGACCTGAACATTAATTAAACAAAGGGTATATAACAAAGTATTGAGAAACTTTTTGTTACACCAAATACTATTTTCCACCATAATTTGCAAATAAATTCATAAAAATCCTACAATGTGATTTTCTTGATTTTTTTCCTCATTTTGTCTGTTTTAGCTGACGGTACCTATGATGAAAATTACAGGCCCCTCTCATCTTTTAAGAATCCTGTACAATTGGTATTTGACTAAATACTTTTTTTTCCCACTGTATATGTACACTACCTGTCAAAAAAGTTTGGACACACCTATCATTCAAGGGCTTATCTTTATTTTTACTATTTTATATTTAGAATAACAGAAAGACATCAAAACCAGGGGGAAATAAAACATATGGAATCATGTAGTAACCAAAAAGGTGTTAAACTAATCAAAATATATTTTATTGTCACATGATCAGCCGAGAGAGTAGACCTGTCAGCGTTAGTTGCGAACATACTTAACTTTATTATCTTAAGTGATAATATAACAACAGAACAATAAAACTAAACGCGGCAGTCCCACGGTAAAAGTTAACACAGAAACAACCAAACGGAAACAAGATCCCGTAAACACGTAAGGAAACAGACAGTTTAAATATTGGCTCCCAATCAGAGACAACCAGCAACAGCTGACACTCGCGCTCTGATTGTAGGGAGCCACTCTGGCCAACATAGAAAAGCAAAAATAACTAGAACTCCCACACAGAACATAAACACATGGAATCTACACACCCTGGCTCAACATATAGAGTCCCCAGAGCCAGGTGTGACAGTACCCTTCAAAGGCGCGGATCATGCAACCGCGGCCTCAACAAAACCCCAAACAGGGGGAGGGACAGGCATTCCTCCTCGGAGGCGGTTCCGCTCCGGCTTGAACACCACCTTCAATAACTTCGCAGCCCCCTGGTCCGGTCTGGCCCGCTGGCTGGAGCGACTGGACATCAAGCGAGCGAATTGCTTAAGTGTGGAGCAGCTGACCGTACCTGATCAGGCACCGCACCCAGTACCGGCCAGCCGACTGGACGCAAACGCACTTCGGCTTGGGCGCGTGAGCAGGAACGGACCGGACCGCTGGACGCATGGCGCACTCCCCGCTTCTGCGCGGGAGCAGCAACGGGCCGGACTGGCGTTGACGACACGCACCCCCGGCTTGGCGCGTGGAGCAGAACGGACCGACCGGGCTGACGATGCGCACTTCGCTTGCGCGTGAGCAACGGGCCGGACTGGTTTGACGTATACTAATTTCGGCTTGCGCGTGGAGCAGGAAACGGACCGACCAGGCTGGCACAGCACCCTGGCTTGCGCGTGGAGCAGCAACGGCCGACCGGCCTGGACGTATACGCCACCCCCTGGCTTGCGCGTGAGAGAAAAAGTGAAACGGCCTTACTAGGCTGACGCACCGCACCACTATGGTGCGAGTGGCAGAACAGGCCGGGCCGGTTTGGCAACGCGCACTGCAGGCTTGCAGTGGCAGGAAACAGGCCGCCGGGCTGGCGACGCGCACTGCAGGGCTTGGTGCGCAGTGGCAGGAACAGGCCGGGCCGGGTTGGCGACGCGCACCGTAGGCTTGGTGCGAGTGAGCAGGAACAGGCCGGGCTGGCTGGCGACGCACACCGAGGCTTGGTGCGGGGAGCAGGAACAGGCCTGGCTGGGCTGGCGACGCGCACCGGGAGGCTTGGTGCGGAGAGCAGGAACAGGCCGGGCCGGGCTGGCGGACGACACCGTAGGCTTGGTGCGGGAGCAGGAACAGGCCTGGCCAAGTTGGCGACGCGCACCGCAGGCTTGGTGCGAGAGCAGGAACAGGCCGGGCCGGCTGGCGACGCGCACCGAGGCTTGGTGCGGAGTGGCAGGAACAGGCCGGGCCGGGCTGGCGACGCGCACCGTAGGCTTGGTGCGAGGGAGCAGGAACAGGCCGGGCCGGGTCAAGCTGGCGACGCGCACCGTACACCTCCCCCAGCAGGGGCAGAAACAGGTCAACAGGTTTGGCCACGCGCACCACAGGCTTCTGGGTGCGAATGGCAGGAACAGGTCGGGCCGGGCTGGCAAACGCGACCGTAAGGCTTGGTGCGCAGGGGCAGGAAACAGGCCGGGCCGGCTGGCGACGCGCACCGCACACTTGGTGCGAGAAGCAGTGAACAGGCCGGGTCACATAACAACGCGCACCGCACACTTGGTACAGGGGCAGAAAACAGCCGACCGTACTGGGAACACACACCACTGGCCTTAAAACGGGATCAGGAATGGGCCGGACCGGACTGGCAATACACCTCAGTACCGCCGTGCCTCTACATCTTCCTTCCCCTCTTCTCACCAATGGCTCTCGTGAACCTGGGGTGGCCTCTTTGAATTCGCTTCATCTGCCTCCAGCAAGTCCACGGCCCATGCCATGCCTCAAAAATGTTTTGCTTTTTTTCTCGTCCGTCCGACGACGATACTGCTGACGCCGCGTTCTTCTCTCCTGTCAGCGCCTCTACCGCCTCACTCATGGACGGCATCCATCCTGCCAGGATTTCTCACAGGTCCAGGAACCTGCCCGCCCAATATTTGCTCCCACGCCCAGGCTGCCTGCCTTCGGACACGCTGCTTGGTCCTGGATGGTGGGATCTTTCACGATCGTTCGTAGAGAGTAGACCAATGCGCAGCGTTAGTTGCGAACATACTTAACTTTATTATCTTAAGTGATAATATAACAACAGAACAATAAATGGAATCATGGGCAGTCCTACGTTAACATGAAACAACCAAAACGGAAACAAGATCCTGCTAATTTAAGTGAAATAGACTGAGCCTTAAATATGGCTCCTAATCAGAGAGACAAACCAGCAACAGCTGGACACTCGCTGCCTCTGATTGGGAGCCACTCACAATATAGAAAGCAACAACTAGAACTCTACACAGAACATAAACACATGGAATCTACACACCCTGGCTCAACATATAGAGTCCCCAGAGCCAGGGTGTGACATTTAAATATTTGAGATTCTTCAAATAGTCACCCTTGCCAAGTCCATATTATGGCAAGAACAGCTCAAATAAGCAAAGAGAAACGACAGTCCATCATTACTTTTAAGACATGAATAATAACGGAACATTTCAAGAACTTTAAAGTTTCTTGGAAGTGTAGCCGCAAAACCCATCAAGTGCTATGATGAACTGGCTCCAGTGAAAGACCGCAACAGGGAATGGAAGACTCCAGAGTTACCTCTGCTGCAGAGGATAAGTTCATTAGAGTTGCCAGCCTTGGAAATTGCAGCCCCAAATTAATGTCACAGAGTCTGGGAAGTACTGCACGGTATCTCAACATCAACTGTTCAGAGGGAGACTGTGTGAATCAGGACTTTGGTCGAAATCTGCTTTAAAGAAATCACTACTAAAGGACACCAACAAGAAGAAGAGACTTGCTTGGGCCAAGAAAAAACACTTGAAAGCAATGGACATTAGACCAGTGGAAATGTGTCCTTGGTGCCAAATTGGAGATCTTGGTTTCCAACCGCGTGGCATTGTGAGACGCGTGTGGGTGAAAACTTGGAAGATCTCCACATGTGTATTTCCCACCGTAGCTATTGGAGAGGAGGTGTTATGGTGTGGGGGTGCTTTGCTGGTGACACTGTCTGTGATTTATTTCAAATTCAAGGCACACTTAACCAGCATGCCTACCACAGCATTCTGCAGTGATACGCCATCCCATCTGGTTTGGGCTTAGTGACTATCATTTGTCTTTTCAACAGGACAATGACACAACACACCTCCAGGCTGTGTATGGCTATTTTACCAAGAAGGAGAGTGATGGGAGGCCATCAGATGACCTGGCCTCTCCATTAATCCGACCTCAACCCAATTGAGATGGTTTGGTTCAGACTGCAGAGGAAGGAAAAGTAGCCGACAAGTGCTCAGCATATGGGGGAACCTTCAAGACTGTTGTAAAGTATTCCAGGTGAAGCTGGTTGAGAGAATGCCAAGAGTGTGCAAAGCTGTCATCAAGGCAAAGGGGTGATTTTTGAAGAATCTCTAAATATAAAAATATATGTTGATTTGTTTAATACTTTTTTGGTTAATAGCATGATTCCATATGTATAATTTCATAGTTTTGATGTCTTCTACTCATTATTCTACAATGTAGAAATAGTAAAATTAAAGAAAACCCTGGAATGAGTAGATGTGTCCAAACTTTTGACTGGTACATCGAACTGATCAGAAATACAGTGTAGACATTGTTAATATTGTAAAATGGCTATTGTAGCTGGAACGGCTGATTTTTAATGGAATATCTACAAAGGCGAGAGAGGCTCATTATCAGCAACCATCAGTCCTGTGTTCCAAATGGCACGCCAGTTTGCTTATCCAAGTTTATCATTTTAAAAAGCTAATTGATCATTAGAAAACCTCTTTGCAATTATGTTAGAACAGCTGAAAATGGTTGTGCTGATTAAAGAAGCAATAAAACAGACCTTCTTGAGACTAGCGAGTATCTGGAGCATCATGCAATTGTGGGGTCTGACACAGGCTCAAAATGGCCAGAAACAAAGAACTTTCTTCTGAAACCTGCCGGTCTATTCTTGTTCTGAGAAATGAAGGCTATTCCATGTGAAAATTGCCAAGAAACTGAAGTACTGTACTGTACTACCCTTCACGGAACAGCGCAAACTGGCTCTAACCAGAATAGTAAGAGGAGTGGGAGGCCCTGGTGCACAACTGAGCAAGAGGACAAATACATTAGCGTGTCTAGTTTGAGAAACAGACGCCTCACAAGGTCCTCAACTGGCAGCTTCTTACTAATAGTGTACCCGCAAAACACTAGTCTCAACGTCACCAGTGAAGAGGCGACTGGGGATGCTGACCTTCTAGGCAGAGTTGCAAAGAAAAAGCTACATTCAGACTGGCTAATAAAATAAAAGATTAAGATGGGCAAAAGAACAGACACTGGGCAGAAGATTTGAAAAAGTAAGCTATGGACAGACAACCAAAGTTTGAGGTGTTCTGACCACAAAGAAGAACATTTGTGAGACGGAGACCAATGAAAAGGTGCTGGAGGAGTGCTTGATGCTATCTGTCAAAACCATGGTGGAGGTAAAATGTGATGGTCTGGGGGTGCTGGTGGTGGTAAAGTGAGATTTGTACAGGGTAAAGGGATCTTTAAGAAGGAAGACACCCACAACTTTGCAACGCCATGACATACCCTGAGGGATGGCGTTTTTATTGGAGCCAATTTCTCCTATATTAGGACAATGACCAAAAGCACAGCTCCAAACTATGCAATAACTATTTAAGGGAAAAAGCAGTCAGCTGGTATTCTGTCTATAATGGAGTGTGGCTAGCACAAGTCACCGAATCTCAACCACAAACCAAGATGGCAGCTAGTACGGTCGGGGTATTATATTGTGTCCTCGTAAAAATAGCCTGTTTTTTTGTTTTGTTTTTCGATATATATTTCTCTATCTCACTTTCTATCCAGCACCAGTTAGCCCCTTGAGCTAGCCTCGAGCCAGGCCCATCTCCTCGGCTATCCACCTCTCTGTCAACCGGACGGGACTCTCCTAGTGCCTATTAATGAGAGCCCGCCGATCCATCACGATCAGCTTTGCCGAGACGTAATCGTCTGATGTGGCTTTCAACAGGCTTCCTGTTGCGATCACCACGAAAATCCATCTGCTAGCAC
>NW_025539971.1:0-10595 GCF_020615455.1 Coregonus clupeaformis | reverse complement strand
TAATGAAGGTGGTAAATACCTTTTAATGGCGTCGACCGAGGCTCTGCATCTGTCCTCGTGCTACTAACCTTAGTGCTCCTTTACATCGATCACCACATTCTTTTCAGAGAGACTGAAACCCAAATTGGTCTACACGGACAAGTTCTGGCCTGGTTTTAGAATCCTACCTGTCGGAAAAGATATCAGTTTGGTCTCTGTGAATGGTCTGTCCTCCACAAATCAACTGTACTTGATTGTTCCTCAGTTCGTTTTAGGACCACTATTGTTTCACCTATGGCCCACCCCCCTCTTGGGGATGTTATTAGAAAACATAATATTGTTTCCTGCTATGCGGATGACACACAGCTGTACATTTCAATGAAGCATGGTGAAACCCCAAAATTTTAGCCTGTGTTTCACTGATGCTATTTCTATTCGGACAAAACAGAGATGCTTGTGCTAGGTCCCAAGAAACAAAGAGATCTTCTGTTAAATCTACAATTCATCTTGATGTTGTAAGAGTAAGTCTCAAATAACTGTAGAGGACCTAGGCGTTACTCTTACCCTGATCTCTCTTTTTTAGCTGGGTATATCAAACACTTTCAAGGACAGCTTTTTCCATCTACGTAACATTACCCAAAAATCAGAAATTTTCTGTCCAAAAATGATGCAGAAAAATTAATCCATGCATTTGTTACTTCTAGATTAACTACTGCAATGCTTCTATTTTTCGGCTTCCGGATAAAAGCACTAAATAAACTTCAGTTAGTGCTAAAAAAACTACTAGAATCTGACTAGAACCAAGAAATTTGATCGCATATTACTCCAGTGCTAGCTTCCCTACCTGGCTTCCTGTTAAGGCAAGGGCTGATTTCAAGGTTTTACTGCTAACTATAAGCGTTACGGCTTGCTCCTACTATCTTTCGAGTTGGTCCTGCCGTACATGCCAATACTACGCTACGTCACAAGGGCACGCAGGCCTCCCTAATTGTCCCTAGAATTTCTAAGCAAACAGCGGGAGGCAGGGCTTTCTCCTATAGATCTCCATTTTTATGAACGTCTCCTACCCATGTAAACCAACTCGGTCTCCCTTTAAGTCTTTACTGAAGACTTATCTCTTCAGTAGGTCCTTATGATTGAGTGTAGTCTGCCCAAGTGTGGTAAGCTGGGAGCAACAACAGCCCTTGCTGTCTCACGGGCAGTTCCCCTCTCGGGTTCTCTAACCCTGTTGCAGGGGCTGAGTCACTGGTTTTGGTGCTCTTTCATGCCGTCCCCTGGGAGAAAGTGCGTCACTTGAAGTGGGTTGGAGTTACTGGCCCAGTATCTTCTGTTCTGGGTTGAGCCCCCCCTTGGTTTGTGTTGCTGGTGGAGACCTCTGTGGGCTATACTCGGCCTTGTCTCAGGATTGTAAGTTGGTGGTTGGGTATATCCCCTCTAGTGGTGCGGGGCACAGTGCTTTGTGGAGTGGGGTGGGGTTATATCCCCTTCCTGTTTGGCCCTGTCGGGTTTCTTCGGATGGGGCCACAGTGTCTCCCGGACCGCTCCTGTCTCATTTTATGCTGCAGTGGTTTATTTCGAGGGGGCTGGGGTTTAGTTGGTTATACCTGGAGTACTTCTCCTGTGCGTATCCAGTGTCCTGTGTGAATTTAAGTATGCTCTCTCTAATTCTCTCGTTCCTTTTCTCTGAGAACCTGAGCCCTAGGACCATACGTCCAGACTACCGGGCATGATACACCTTGCTGTCCCCAGTCCGCACAGCCTTGCCTGCTATTCCAGTTTAAACTGTTCTGCCTCCATGAGTTGTGGAACCCCTACCTGTCCCAACCTGCTGTTTTAAACTCTAATGATTGATGTTCATTTATGAAAAGCCAACTGGGTTATTCCTGATTATTATTTACCATGTACCACTTATAACATTTTAACATCTTGGCATGGTTCTGTTATAACCTCCGCCCGGCACAGCCAGAGGGACTGCCACCCCCTCAGCCTGGTTCCTCTCTAGGTTTCTTCTAGGTTTTGCCTTTCTAGGGAGTTTTTCTATATACGATGCTTCTACACCTGCATTACTAGCTGTTTGGGGTTTTAGGCTGGGTTTCTGTACAGCACTTCGAGATATTAGCTGATGTAAAAACCATATAAAATTAAAATTGATTGAAAATTGATTGAATACAGTGCAGAGCACACTTATGTCTAGATAATTGTCCAACATGTATGGCAATTATTATAAAATATTTATTTTTAATCTAAGCTACTGGTAACACTTTGAAGTAGTGTAGTTCCCCTGGGGTTGCTTTATATGTTTGTATAAAATGGTTTTTGCTATGAGTCCTGGGTCTCAGACAAGGGTACTTACTTACTTAGCCCACCAAACTACTCTCACATGCCATGGCCTACTTATGATAGTATTCTCCAGTGGCTACAAAGCAGCAGTGAGTGACATGACATATACTGAATATACATATACTGTGAAACTGACAATAAGGATATAACTATTTTGCTGATAGGGGGGGGGAGGGGGGAACATTCCACTTGCAGTAGTTACCCAGTACGTTGTTTTACATTGGTACTGTAGATGTAAACTTTTTATGCCAGACCAAGGATCTGTCCAGCTGTCAACGTCTCATCACATCTCAACAGCGAAGGCGTTGCATCATCCACATCAGTCTTCATAACTGTCAACATGCCTGTCTATTATTTGTTGGCCATTTATTTCTTTCAAAGTGTACCACCACTATCCTGCTTTCTTCGCCTATGATTGAGCAATTTTAATTGTTTGACATTAAAGAGTCTCTCTCTCTCTCCTCTCTCTCTCTCTCTCTCTCTCTCTCTCTCTCTCTCTCTCTCTCTCTCTCTCCTCTCTCTCTCCCTCTCTCTCTCTCTCTCTCTCTCTCTCTCTCTCTCTCTCTCTCTCTCTCTCTCTCTCTCTCTCTCTCTCTCTCTCTCTCTCTCTCTCTCTCAACACGTCACAGTTGCCCATTCATTTTCTCTGACTGACCATGCAAATTTAACCCATTATATCTACCCAAACAGCAGCCACAACAGGCCACTCCCCAAGGCAGAATCTAGCCTTTTCCTAATAATCTCTCCCTCACCCGCACAGTAGATTCATGCTGTTCAATGTATTTTTTCAGTTCACTTCGTGATACTCTGCAATAATAGCAGCCATGTTATGACAGCCATGCCCTAATGGTTTGGATTTAAACTTTCATACCTATATTCTGGTGACCACTCCTTATTACTTAAAACCCTATTTGCTCTGTAGAACCATCACCAGCAACCATATTTTCACCCATTTTATCAGTTAATGTGCCTTTTCAGAAACTGAATGGATGTTGTGACAAATACAGCCCACTGTTCCCATAAAAAAAAGCATCCCTTACTGTTACTCTTGTTAGTATATTCTGAGTATACGGCTTTATTTTGTCCAAAATTGGTGTCTCTTTATTTAAAAAAAAATATTTTTTGTTTTGAAAAAGGAAAATCATTTAGCTGTGATGATTCTACAATATCTTAACCCTTAATTCATGGTCAACAGAGCACTTCAGTCTCTTCATATGTTTTAGTAATGTCGTTGGATATGGTTAGAGGTTCTTGTCTTATTCCTGTGAACTATTGTCCCATTTCCATATATATTTACCCGGTGTTTTAGCCAAAAGGCTCACAGTTTTCTGTTTCCATCTATGCGGACCGACACCGGTGTCTCGCTGGCCCATGGCTCCGACCTACATGTCACTTGGGGCCCAAAGCCAGGCCACTGTACTTTTCAATTTTCTGACAAAGCAACTGTTTTGATTAGCAGAGGTTGTTGATTCTGCTCTTCATCATCCCTCACTGAAACCGTATCTTTATGGAAATACAATTTCCTAGTATCATGAGCGTATACACTAGTCAGCAGCCCTGGTGTTACAGTCAAAGCATGAGAAAATTTATGAGATGGATACAGGTGGTACAGTAAAAAAACACATCAATGACATATAACCTAATTCAAGGTACACTAAACATACTGTATGTGTAGGCCCGAAATGTTTATTTTTACCACAAGTTCTATATTGTCTCCTTAGTTAGTCAGATCAAAAAGATGTTGTTATGACAGAGAAGAGAGAGGAGGAACATGGTAAAACAAATATTGACATTGAATTAAATTATTACTGCCATTAGCCATAAATGCATTGAATAACAGATTCACTACATGAACACGAATTCAAAAATCAAAAGGAAGTTTGTTCTGAAGTGTCTGTCCCTATATCTGAGATATAAGAAAGATCGGATTTTAAATTCTTTTTATAATACATATCATCCCCTTATTTTATGTACTAGCCTATCTCCATATATACTTCCATAATTTTTAAACTGGTACCGGGGATGTTCAGGCAGGTCTTGTGAGGCTTTGTGGGTGTTCTAAGGGCAAAAGCGGAGAACATCATCGTGTTCGTGAGGTTTCAACTTTCCAATAGAGTGGTCATAATATTTTTGACATGTAGGCCAAACCGTTCGACGTAACTTTATTGATTGATTTCGTTCTCGTGGTTAAATAACCTGCTCTAACTCTGCTGCATCTTTCACCACAGATGCTGAAGAGGCGATATCACAATAACGCTGCCCATGCAAAAAAACTTACATTCTGTATCTCTAGCTTAAACAGACAATCCTTGATGGGGATTTTTTATTATGTTAATTAGATTTCCGTGGGGCCCAAGGGTTAAGGAGCATAGATCTCTTCCTCTCTGTGGGACTATTGGGTTGTCAGTCCTTGAATAAAACATGTGTGTTGGGATGCAAGCAATTAGACAATGTAATAATCATGTTGGGGATGTCATGTACAGGTTTTATCAACATCAACTATCACACATTCAACGCTGCATGCTCCAGATTTGTTATCTGCTCAACATCCTCATTTGGTGGAAGAAAGCGTAACAACATATGGGGTATATAAAAACTACCGTTAATTCACAACAAACTTCCAGCTGTGATATTATTGTTACTTGATGCTAACATCACGATGTTGACATTATGGCTGTTGATGATGTCATGTCTGTTTTGGCATGTAACCAATCAAACCTGGTTTCATGCTCAGGCAGGATATTAATCTATGATCAACCTGCACAGTTATATGAGGCACGCCACAGCAAACAGGAAAAGACAGTGTGGCTTGATAGCACATAAACACATGGCTCTAACGGAAGTATATGCATCTCTTGAAGCTTTCTACCCCACTTCCAAACCTTGGTTTCAAACATCACCCCTGAATGCTCTGTGAAAATTAAATTGCTGGTGGAGTCACGTAGGTTGTTTTCATTATTAATGGTGTTGCTTTTGGAGGGTATGGGTAGCATCACGTCGCTAGTCCTCCTGGGACTCCATAGAATAATGTAGTAAATGATGGCAGGTGTTGAGAGCGTGTTGTGACTCTGAGAGTGCCCTCGTCCACTGCCTCAATTCCGCTCCAGCAGGCCTGAGTGTGAGCTAGGGTTACAGTGGTGAAGGCGTACTCTGCAATAATCTCTGCCCTCTCTCTCTCACTGCTTTGTTTCTCTTTGTTTTCACTGCATGTCCAACAGTAAATCTAACAATAAATGTTCAGCCACAGTTGATATAAAGTAGCAATTGACAGCTCCTCTTGTCTGCTACATTAATGCTTTTAGTTCCTGACCTCCAACCTAATATTAGCTAGCAACACAACAAGGACTCTGGTGATACATATTGTATGCCTCTAAGTGCCCAGAGCGGGGAAAAACCACATGTTGCAGTACAATACAGTGTAAAACTCAATGATAAAATCCCCACATTTCATCGATTCATGGCGGTTCAGCAAATTTCAAGCCCTTCATAATTAGGTGCATCAATGTGTTTGCCATCCTGTTTAATCTCACACTTTGATTCACACTAATCTCTCCCACTCTGCACCCATTATCCAAGGATTCTTTTTGGCCTATAGGGCTCACGATGAAAAGAACAGCAACCCACTCCTGATTCTCAACTCACTGCCAGCAGCCAGCGACCAGCAGCCAGCAGCCAGCAGCCAGCAACCAGCAGCCAGCAGCAGCAGCCTTCAGCGGCCCCTGTCTGCCTTTATTCCTCCATTCCACCCCTTAATTTGCTTGCTTTATTTTAATAATTCAGCGCCAGGCCCCACCCTAATAACAGCATCCTCCGCCTTGCTTGAATTTCAGTATATAACAAAGGTAACGGAGGAGCTTGATAACTGACAGGGTTATTGGATTTAGGCTGCAGCACAGAACAGCAAGGAGAAAGGAGAAGGGCAGTGTTCTGTACGTGGATGGATGACAGGATTATGATGATCATGATAACCGTAATCACTATCATCCCATTGATCGTATCATTCCTCAGCAGCAGCGGTAGCAACAGGCCCACAGCAAGCACTACCATTACACACACAGCAGAATACACATAAAAAGCTTACAGCAACCTCATCTTAGTACAATCCCAGGTTTACTATGTTGCCCACATAGCATTATGACTGACAACTCCCGATTATATAGAGTCTTTGGTACTGTTGTGAATGCATGCATGGACCATGTAGAAGTCTCAATAAAGTAGAAAATTCATTCAAATTCAATAAGTACTGTACTGAACAGAAACAGAGTTTGCACTTATCCAATGTGCACCTTTCAGTTCTGGAGTCCAGCTCCATTTGAGGGAACTCCACACCTATTGGCAGATAAAATGTGGCCCACGTGTGCATTTCAGGCATACTTCCAATGAGGAAAAGTCATATATTCCTTGGGGCACTCCCTAACTGCACCAGTGACATTATAAGTTGTATTTTAATTAGCAATAGGCTCGGCTCAGTAGTAATCACAGCAAAACATGTAACCCATATCTTGTCACACTTGAAGTGTTCAGGATGCTCTAAAGTAGAGTAGGTACAGTGAGAGAAAAGAAGTATTTGTTCCCCTGCTGATTTTGTACGTTTGCCACTGACGAAATGATCAGTCTATAATTTTAATGGTAGGTTTATTTGAACAGTGAAACAAATAACAACAAAAAATTCCGAAAAACGCATGTCAAAATGTTATAAATTGATTTGCATTTTAATGAGAGAATAAGTTTTCTCAATCAGAAAGATTTCTGGCTCCCAGGTGTCTTTTATACAGGTAATGAGCTGATATTAGGAGCCACACTCTTAAAAGGGAGTGCTCCTAATCTCACATTTACCCATAAAAACACCACAATCCACTAATCAATCAATCAGATTCCAAACTCTCCACCATGGCCAAGACCAAAGAGCTCTCCAAGGATGTCAGGACAAGATTGTTGAGTCTACACAGGCTGGGAATGGCTACCATCACCAACCAGCTTAGTGAAGGTGACAACAGTTGGTGCGATTATTAGCAAATGGAAGAAACACAAAAGAACTGTTAATCTCCCTAGAAGCCTGGGGCTCCATGCAAGTTCTCACCTCGTGAGTGCAATGATCATAAACGTGAAATCAGCCCGAGGAAGATCTTGTCAATGATCTCAAGGCAGCTAGGACCATGGTTATTAATAAAACAATTGGTAAACACTGGTGCCAATACAAAAATTCTACCTCTGTGATTTTCCAACAGTGTTTTGTCACCAATACTAAGTCATGTTTTGCAGTCAAATACTTATTTCCCTCATTAAAATGCTGAAATCAATTTATAACATTTTTACATGTGTTTTTCTGGATTTTTATTGTTGTTATTCTGTCTCTCACTGATCAAATAAACCTACCATTAAAAGTATAGACTGATCATTTCTTTGTCAGTGGAGCAAACAAAATTCAGCAGGGGATCAAATCCTTTTTTTCCCTCAGTGTGAGTGGAGGAATACCCTGTAGTCTCTACTCTGTCAGGTGGTACATGAACAGGATATTGCCTTAAAATGGCTAAAATAGTTATTTGGACATTGATGTTGTCCTATAGATATATCTTTTTATTATTTAAGCACCCCTTGTTTCCAGTCAACATCATAAACAAATTGTATTATGTAATTTCAAAATAAAGTTACTACTATTATAACCAACCAAACACCAAAACAAAACAAAGGAAACAGTAAAAAAAACAAAAAAGAAAACAAATCAAAAGAAATTAAACATTCACTTTCAGTTGTTTTCTCTCTTCCAGTGTTTCATTACCCCTAATGATCTTTCTTTTCATTGTGTGGTCGTGACTGTCACAAAGTGTGTTGCTGTATATATACTGTAAAATACAAAAAATACCTCTAGCAGATATAGAGGCCTTACAGCTATACAACAACAAAAATAATACCATACAACAAAAACGAGTCAGAGTGACCAATTGTACCAATGAAGACCCACAGTGTTTTTATATTGACACTTCTCAGGGTATCTGCGCGATTAGGGGAAAACATAGCAAAGGGTCCCATATTGTATAGAATCCCTTCCTTGTTCCTAAATATACCTCAGTTTCTCCAAGACCTGCACTTTAAAGATCTCACAGTACCACTTATTTATTGTTGATACTGGTCCTTTATCCAGTTCAGGAGGATGCATTTTCAGGCCACAAAGAGTATGTTTTTAAGGAGATTGAGCTGTGCTAAAGTAAGTGAAGGCCTGTTCAAACCCCAATACCAATAGCCATGGTCCATTCTTATAGACATCTAACATGCAATCAACTGTTTATAAATGTTCCCAGAAAGGTAGTCCAAAACAATTGGCCATAGGTTCTTACCATCTTGCCCAGCAGGTATCAGAGAATTTGGCATTCATTTATTACATATAATGGAGTCCTATATTTACTACACTTATATTGCATCTCTTGCCTTATTTTAGGTGAACAGTCAGCTTGCCTTGACATAGCCTTTTTACAGTGTTGGATTTCTGGGTCTCTTCCCACTCCATTTCCTACCCTAATCAGAGCACTTAAAGTTAGTTTCAACATCAGAGTGTATAGCAGCATAAAATGAGGAAATAAAAAGGCATTTCATCGTTCAACGAATTGTCAGCAGGGATTCGTATTTGGTTCAGTGGGGGCAACATCATCTGGGATTCAATAAAATACCATACTTGCAGATAACTGTCGGTATGGTGTCTGTATAGTACAGCAAATGTTTGTTGGATTTCCTGAAACTATATGTCTGATATTGGATGTATTTTGAATTAAATTAAAAAAACTCCAAAAGCACTGGAAGCTTTATTCTGTTAAGAAAAATTAGAAAATACTATGTACTCATTTATCAACCATTCCAGAAAGCATTTCTTTATCAATTTCTCATTTCAATGGGTCCCACATGAACAAGAAATACCCATGATCTTGATTTACTCAAATGACAAGATATGGCAAAATAAACCAAAACCAACTGACCAACCCAGCTACAGTTACTCTGATTATTCTAAACAATGTAGTCTCTTTTGAAAGCAGACCTTGCCTCATTAATTGTGAATTAGTAATTTGGGATGAGGAGGAGATAACAGTTGTTTTGCAATTATAGTGGTACACATTATAGTTTGTCCTCATGAACACTGCTCTAGCTTTCTGTGCAGACCAACAGCTCACATGGATATTGCTCTTCAGTCCTATTACCACACCTAAACCAGAAAACAACTCAATGGCAGGCATTACTGTTCTCAAAGGATATACTGTATCTCCCTGTAATGTGCTCAGATGCTGTTAGTCAAACACAGCCAGCGTTTGTTCTGCAGGTGAACCCGGAGAATGAGGTTATACATGACAAGCCCAAATGCAATTCTCTGCCATTTCTCCTCCAGTCTGTAATAGGCACTCCTCATTCATTCACCCATTATATTTTTGTAAAGTGTATTGTTGTTACATGTCTGTGACCACAAAATGATGCACAAATCCTCAACACATTTGTGTAGGCAGGAATTACTTTTCTATAACAATTTATCAAAAATGTAAACGTATCTGCAGTAATTCAGATATGTTTAGTTCAGCTCTATTTTTAAAATATGAATTCAGTTTTTACATGTCTACTGACTGGTGGGGTCAAATTAGTGTCAAGTTCCCCAATTTTTGTAGTATTACCAGAGGGATATGCTATAAAGGAAAGGGTGAAATCACTTAGACATTATATTGATAAGCAGATATATTGAAGCTCTAACCAGCACAGCTCTTTATCTTATCAGGGTATGGTTCTTTAAGCATGGAGTAAAACCTTGTAATCCCTATCATAGCGGACTTAGACTGGCCTAACCCAGATCAGGACTCTCCCTGCGGCTGCATCTCAGTAAATAAAAAATTAAATAAAACAACCTCCTTGGCATACCTATTCAGTCGCAAGGCTGGAGAGCAGATTTAGCCGGCATCCGAGTGACAAGGCCATCTAATCCTCTGTTTGGCTGTGTCTGTTCAGGCCGCGTTGGCAGTGGAGTGGGCAGCCCTCCACCATCCTCACCCGACCATGCTATGAAACACAAAAATGTTAAATATACGGTTCTGAAGAACACAGACATGCGACAGAACAGACCTTACAGAAAGAGACAATGGTTTGGAAAGAGTGCATGTTTAATTCTGCAGCTGGTAGTCAATTGGTATTGTCTCATGAGGATGTGTGTTGATAGATTGAAGCTGTAAGCTCATGGGAACAGGGTGCTATGTAATGAGGTATAAAGTTGAGGTGTGTGTATGTAAGTGTTTGTGTGATGGTTCCCT
>NW_025539970.1:0-10598 GCF_020615455.1 Coregonus clupeaformis | reverse complement strand
TGTTATAGTTAACTGATCACCGTGCGCAATGAAGAAGTTTTAACAGGTTTATTATAATGTTCAATGGTCCAGAGTTTCCAATAAATGGTGGAAGAGCAAGTCAGGTTACGGAATTTCCCCAGATCCAGGTCAGGGCAGGTGTGGTACACATGTTGTCACTAGTATCCGTGAGTCAAGGAAGGCCGATAGTGGAGGCAGGATGGTGGTAGCAGGATCAGGCAGGACCGAGTCAAGTTCCAAATATGGTTATGTTATTTATGATCTGTTGATGGGTGGGGAGGAGTTTGTTTGTCTTAAAAGCTGATGTGATTATGAAGTAGAATGAGCTGCAGCTGGACTACATCCCACACCCCCACTCCTGCAATCAACCAGGGAGCAGAGAGCGCTGCCTGGCAGGAGCCTGGCAATTTGCCCCCTCTCTGAGACCCACCTGGCGGCCAGCCAGGAGATTTATCGAGATGTAACCTATGAAACTCACGAACCAGGGCAGGATCCACAACCAGGCTCCTGGGCTGGAACATTCCTGCGGACCATAACCCTCCCAATCCACCCAGTATGGGAAACCCGACTTGTGCGAGCATCCAGAAGTCGCCGGACAGTGTGAGCGACCCCCGATCTTGGGGCGGAGGGGGACGAGGCGGAGCACTGGGCTAGCAGGCACAGGCTTGAGTCTGGGGAGAGCATGAGGTGGGGCTAACTAGGGAGCAAAACTGTGGCTTAACCCGAGGTTAACAATAAACTATCTTGAGTCTATGCGCCATCTTCTTGACTCCACCTTCAATAGAAGGTCCCGTACTTCATCCCACTGGAAGTAACGGGAGCCTGGACGGTACGGTTATCTTGCCTCTGCATGTCTGCGAGCTCAAAGGACAGAGCTACATGCCTTCCTCCAACCTTGCAGCAAGCGGCTGCATGAGGACTACACCAGACCTATGGGTTCCCTCTCTTAGAAAGGGCGGGGGAGTTGATATTGCAGAGCCTACGAGAGACAAACCAGAGAAACTTAGTTAAATGTTTTATGAGCATATTCCACCCAGGGGAGCATGGAGCTCCATGACCCAGGGTTAGGCAGTAACTGCCAATTGCAGTCTCCATCTCACTGGTTAACTCTCTACAGCTTGCCCACGTTAGTGTGGAAATTTGATATCCAGAGCACAGGCTGATCATTTCCCAAACTTTACAAAACTTTCCACCCCTGGGAGACAAACTGAGAACCCCTGTCAGAAGACAATATCCATAGGTAGACCATGAGGCCGGAGCATGTTCCTTCAAAATATCATGCCGTCTCTCTGACATTGGGCAGTTTAGGTAAACCAAAAAATAATTGAACTCCAGAAAAAGCGATCAATCCACATAAGAATGGCAACCCAGTCTTGCAGATGAGTATCCAGTGACAAAATCCATCGCATATCACGTCAAAACCGGCTGGAAATTTATTGGTAGAGTCGTGAATGACCAGCGCTGGCCTGGTGGAGTTTTTACGCCGTGCACATACCCGTACAAAGCGGCAATGAAGGCTTGTGTGTCACGCCTCCCCATTGGCTTACAGAACTTCAAGTCGCACAAGGAGGTCAAGGATCGCGAAACTCCAGGGGTGACAGGTAAGGGGAGCAGGCCAGCCCTGAAGTACATGGGCGAGCAGACTCAGGGGACAGGCATCCGGTTGAACCCTCACAGAGTCAGCAGTGATAAACTAAACTGTCTTTCGATATCCACATGTATTAGCTGCAATACTGCAGTAGGAGGCGATGGTTCGATTTACCATATCAACCGAATGTTAGGCGTCGGAAGCGGCGTTGCGTGACCAGCGTAAACAAAAATTAATCTCCAAAAATAGTGCCCACCTGGCTTGACGGGGTTGAAGCTGCTCAGCTGACTGGAGGCCAGATTCTTGTCAATCCGTCCAAACGATGAAGGAATTTGTTTCGCCCCCTCCAACCAATGTCGCCCTCCCTGAGAGCCAGCTTAACGGCGAGCAGTTCACGATTTCCAACATCATAATTCCTCTCTGCCTGGAGAAAGTTTCCTTGAGAGAAAAGCATACAGGGATGCAGTTTGTTATCTTCAGGGAGAACGTTGTATGACACCACACCTTTTTACCCCAGTGTCGGATGCATCCACCTCCACGACAAACTGCGGTGGGTTCGGCTGCATCAGAATGGGAGCCGAGGCGAAGCGATGTTTGAAGTTCTCTAACGCTTTAGTTATTCGGCTAAATTTCAAAAGCTAACGGTCGTGAGATGGAGGAGTGAGAGCGGTGAGTGGCGCGCAATGGCGGCTGTAGTCCTTGATGAACCTCGGGTCACCCCAACCCCAGGAATCGTTAAAGTTTGTTTGCGGGTAGAAGAGGGAGCTGGCCAGTCCGGTGACAGCAGAGATCTTAGCTGGGTCCATCCGCAGCTCCCTGGGAGCTATGATGTAACCCAAAAAAGAGGTCTCAGACACCAGAAATTCACACTTCTCTATTTAGGCTTGGTGGGGACTCAGGTGCAGGAGAACTAGACACCCTACGACAACAGAGGGTGAATTAGGATGTCGTATTCAGTTGTCGTGTTGGCAGAGAGAAACAGTTCAGGGTGGAATAGCTCAGACCGGGTGGGAGCTGAGTGGTGGGGGAGAGCCAGTAGTCGAGAGCTGGATGACCAGGATATCAGACAACAGATGAGCAGGTTGCGGCGTGGGAATGGCATAGGCAGGCAGCAGGAAACAGGACGTGGATCTAATCGAAGGGAGAGACAGGGTTACACGTGCAGAAACAACTATAATGCTGAGATAGTAACAACTAGACTTCTGAGATTGCTGTACGGGGCCAAGTTACCACAGGTGGCAGTGTGCAGAACGAACTGGCGGCTGGAGAGGTGTCCAGCCGGGTGATAACTGCTTTGGCTGATTGTTGGACAACCAGCTGCAGCTGGATGTAACTGATCTTGTGAGAGAGACTGGGCCACGCTGACCTAGATCCCTCTGGACTCAACCAGCAGGGGAGACAGACAAAACAACACACAGGGAAAAAGGGAAAGAAACCCAGCAGGAACAGGACCAACAGTCAGGACCGTAACATCGCGGCGCCAGACCCCGGCGACCCACCCGGCTTCGGTGGTCCTATGTAAGTCAGCCACCAGCTGCGGATCCAGTATAAATCGTCGGGAATCCAGGACCTCTCTCGGGACCGTATCCTCCAGTCCACCAGGTACTGAAACCCTCTACCACCCTCCGGACGTCCAGCAGTCTCCGTACCGTGTAGGCTGGATAGTATCATTCTGTGGTGGCGGAGGGGATCCACAGGCGGACACAAAGGGCTGGAGGAGACCAGCTTCCAGCTGGGACGTGGAATGTAGGATGGACTCTCACTAGCCTGGGGAAGCTTGCAACAACAGCCGAAGGGTTGAAGTGATGGAGTCGATCTGTTCGAAAGGACCCAAATCACCGGGCGACAGCGTTACGGGAGTCAGTGCGCAGGGGGATGTTGCTGGAGGAGAGCCAGACCGCTGACCAGCTGGAACTGGGGGAGCGACTACCCTCTGCCTGTCCGCCACCCTCTTGTCTACGCTCTGCTGTCCGTTAGAAAGAGCCTCACGGGTGTCCACCCACCTTGCGCAGCGACGAAGGTTATCCTGAACTGACGGGGACGGCTAACTCCCTTTCCTGAGGGCGATGGAACAATGGCGGTTGGTACCCGCCGCCTCAAAGGGTGAGAGAGGCCGGTGAGATGAGGTGAGGGAATTAGGCATATTCGACCCACGGGAGATGTTGTGCCCCAGGTGGACCCAGGTTCTGGGATGTCACACACATGAGAGCACCTCCAGGTCCTGATTGGTGCCTCAGTCTGGCCATTGGACTGGGGTATGGAAACCTGATGAGAGACTGACAGTGGCACCCGGGAGCCGAACAAACCTCCTTCCATACCCGAGAAATGAACTGTGGGGCCTCTGTCGGACACTATGTCCACAGGTCTTCCATGGGGATGGAATCATAATAGGGACAAAGAGGTTGGCTGTCTCACTGGCAAATGGTAATTTTGGTAATGCAACGAAAAATGGGCAGATTTAGAAATCTGTCCACGATGGGTGAAGTATGGTGTCCTTACCTCAGACATAGGAAGTCCAGTGTGACGAAGTCCAGCCCCGTGAGAGCCAAGGACGACTGCGCGGACTGGGAGAGGCTCGCAGCAGGCCCGGGAGCCCTGTGGGGAAGCCTTTTGGGCACAGATGGAACAGGCCCCGACTCCCGGCGCTCAGCCTCGGCGGATGCCAAAAGTGCCTCCTTCAGTAGCGACAGTCAAGGTTCCATACCAGGTGGCAGGAGAAGCGTGAGTGTGGATCCAGTTGAGCACTTGCGGCCACGCTCTTCCTGGGAACATAGAGAAGGTCGGGGGCCCATCGGCGTCAGTTTCCAACTCTTTGCCCGACGGACGAGGGACTCGATTTCCCAGTGAACCGCCGCCACCACACAGGAAGCTGGGCAGTGAAGCCACATTCAGGATTGCTGGACTCTTCATTGTCTGTAAACTGGCGAGAGAGAGCAATCAGGCTTGACATTTGCACAGGACGATATGTTAAAATATCCTTGATACCTGCTGAAGAACAGAGCCCATCTACTGACGGGGAGTTCAGCCTCTTGGGCGACTGGATGTGCCAGGTTCTTGTATAATCTGTCCAGACTATGAAGGTTGCTCTGCCTCCGTCTAGCCAGTCCCTCCACTCCTCCAACGCCAACTTGACAGCAAGCAACTCCGTTACCCACGTGAAAGTTCTTCTCAGCAGGGGTCAATCTCCTGGAGAAAAGGCTACAGGATGGAGCTTCTGGTCCCGTGGGGAAGCGTTGTGACAGGACAGCCCCCAACCCCGAATCAGAGGCGTCCACTTTCGACAATAACAAACTAGTGTCTGGATGAATAAGAACAGGTGGGGTGGTAAACAGTTCCTCAATGTACTCACGGCTGACTCCGGCCTCAGAAGCGTCCACAGGAATGGCACCTTAGGGGAGTGAGGCTTGGTCGGGGGCAACCACGCTGAAACTGATGAAGGGCGGTAGAAGTTGGCGGGCCCAGGAAGCGTTGTGCTGTCTTCCGAGACGTGGGTGTGGGCCACCCGACAAACTCGCTCTGATCTTGTCAGGGTCTGGTGACCCTTGTCCCGCTCGATATCAAAGTGCCCAAAAAGGGGACGGACTGCCGGTGGAACTCACATTTTTCTGCTTTACATACAGTTTGTTATTCCATGAGGCGTTGGAGAACCAGGGGACGGACGTGGGAGACGTGGTTCATCCTGTGACTTAGAGCAATATTAGAATGTCATCCAAATAGACAACACCAACGTGTAGAAAAATCCCTCAACACATCGTTAACCATGGCCTGAAACACTGCTGGGGCGTTGTGAGACCGAATGGCATGACTAGGTATTCAAAGTTCCGAGAGGGGGTATTGAACCCAGTCTTCCATTCGTCTCCCGGCCTGATCCTAACGAGGTGAGTACAGCGTTACGTAGGCTCTAGTTATGTAAACACGGTGGCACCCGTGAAGGGGTTCAAATGCTGAGTTGATGAGAGGCAGGGGGTATGTATTTTGACTGCTTGATGTTATTTAGTCCTCCCTTGTAGTCAATGCAGGGGCGTAATGTTTTGTCCTTCTTCAACAAAGAACCCAGCTCCAACACAGCGGAAGATGAGGGACGAATGATGCCAGAGTTGGGAGTCGCCTATGTAGGTTTCCATAGCTTCCTCTCTCAGGAACGGGACAGATTGAAAAGCCGACTGGACGGCAAAGGGCTCCAGGCAAAGTAACTCAATAAAAATCGTGGTGGCCTATGAGGTGGTAATGAAAGTGCCTTGGACTTACTGAATACCTCGGCCAGGTCCAGGTACTCCTCAGGGGGACTGAAAGAGGTCTGGGGTTTTGACAGGGGAAGCAGGGAGCGACCGAGGGCGGAATAGCCGACCCCAGGCAAACAGAAATGGCAGTGAGTTGCTCAACTGTGTATCTTGTGGTTTGCCAGTCAATATGGGGGTTGTGAAGCTGCCAAGGGAAACCGAGATAAGGGCGAGGCCGAGGAGGAGACTACTTTAAACTGGATGGTTTTTTTTGATTGCCGGACAGCATGAGAGAAAACGGGGACAGTTTGGTGGGTGATGTTGGGCAAACTGATGGCCGTCCAATAGCGGTAACTGTTATAGGCTTAGGGCAGAGGCTTAAGCGCAGGGATCTCAGCCTGAGTGACCAGGTTGACGTCAAGGAAACTATCCCCAGCACCAGAGTCACATTAGAGCAGCTAGTGGAAGATAGATTCCCTGAACTGGACTGTAGCTGGGATAACTAGACGGGGTGCTTTCGTAATTGAGTCAGGTGCCGTTTCGCTAAGTCTTTACCTGCGAAACTTGGCCTTTTGGGCGAACGGACAGTTAACCAGGAAATGAGTCCGATCCCCACACGTACATGCACTCACCAGCCCGCGCTACGCCGTTCCCGGCAGGGGACAGGCGACTTACGCCCAGCTGCAGGGCATTTTCGTCTAGTTCCGTGGAGGGATCCGCTGCGGTGTGGTGTCTGAGTGGTGGTGTAGCTCGGGCTGCAGAAAGCGAGGGGCCCCGCCTGCGTGTGGACCCGACCGCCCTCTCCTCTCTCCTCTCCCGTGAGCCTGTCCTTTCGTGTAGCAGAGAACATGGGGAGGTTAGCAGGCTCATCACGAACAGCTTAGTTCATTCTTGAACGTGGTCACTTAGACCGTTCTACAAACGCTCCCTGGGAAGAGCTTCGTCATTCCACTTTGGAATGGCTGCCAAGGTCCAAAAAATCAATGGCATATTCAGCCACGCTACAGGTCCCTGTGTAGCTTCAATAGTCTCTTTGTGGCGGTCCCGGCATGGTCGTGATCAACCAACTTTCGTAGTTGGGGAAAAATCGTCAAACGACAGGCTGGCACAATCTGCCTGAGTAGAACAAGCCGCTTCTGCCCTAAATCAAAGCTTTGCCCCTCAATAACCCAGTTCGTAATGTACCTTTGAGGATTCCGTGGAGAAAGACAGCTTCTGTTTCACCAGCGGCACTGGAAGCCAGGAAACCACGGCATTTATTCAGGTCCCGGTGAAAGGTTCGGGTGGAGGTTGTAGGGGGTTCCCGAAGGGCGGGAGCGGAAGCCGAGCCTGGAGCCTGCCTGTGGAGGAGGAACAGGCAGAGGAAAGCAGAGAGGAGGAAGGGTAGTGAGTGTTACCAGGTTAGCTGAGAGGTGAGATGAGATACTTGATCCAACAACTGCTGGTTGTTATCCACAAGAGTCCGGATGAGTTGTGCGTGTTCTCCCAACCACCGGCCCTGCTGAATGGAGGCACGTTCGCCATCACCCCGTTGTTCATGTGGCATCTCTGCTCAATCCATGTTTGGCCAGTTCGTTCTATTAGGCTTCGGTGGGACTCCAGGTGCAGAGATCACTACGGACAACAGAGGGCAGTAAGAATTAGGTGTCATTGTTCAGCGGATTGTGCAGTTAAGAGAAACAGTTCAGGGTGAAGAATAGCTTCAGACCGGGTTAGGAGCTGAGTGGGGAAGCCAGTAGTCCGAGAGAGCTGGAAATATCAGACAACAGATGAGCAGGTTGGGCGTGGAAATGGCAGTAGGCAGGCAGCAGGAACAGGACGGGGATCTGGTAAGGAGAGACAGGTTACAACGTGGCAGAAACAAGTATAATGCTGAGATAGTAACAACTAGACTGGAGTTGTATCGGGGCCAAGTTACGACACAGGTAGTGTAGAACGAACTGGCGCTGGAGAGTGTCCAGCCCGGGTAGATAACTGCTGGCTGATTATTGACAAATCGAGCTGCAGCTGGATGCGTAATTGATCTTGTGAGAGAATGGCCACGCCCTGACCTGATCCTCTGGACTGCACAGCAGGGAGACAGACACAAACAACACACACCAAGGGAAAGGGAAAGGAAACCCAGCAGGAAACAGGACCAACAATGCCGGACCGCGAACAATTTCTCCATCTTCACAAACAGTTTGGTTCTCCAACAACCTTGGCAACTTGCCTGGGCGCACATGTGCAGTTTCGTGTTTCTGAGGACTCTGGAGAAAATCAAAGATATCATCCAGATAGACAAACACAATTCAACATGTCCCGCAGGACATCATCTGACTAGTGCCTGAAAAACAGCAGGCATTAGACAACCCAAAAGGCATAACCCGATACTCAAAATGCTCCCAGGAGTGTTATTAGAAGGCAGTCTTCCATTCATCACCCGCCACGATGTCGCACCAGGTGATCCATGATTCGTAGATCAAATAAAGATGGTGGTCACCATGAAGGAAGGGGAAAGCAGAATTAATCAAAAAGGCAGAAGCCTTTGTTCTTAATGGTGATGTTTATTAAGTCCACAGGTGCAATCAATACCACACAGGGTTCTGAGGGTCTTTCACTTCTTAGCAACAAAAAAGAATCCCGCTCCACAGGTACGAGGAAGGCACGACATATCCTGCCCATAGAGTCCCGAAGTAGCAATTTCTCCATAGCCTCCGTCTCCGGCTTTAGGGGAGATTGTGTACAGGCGACTCTAAGGCTCGGCTTGAGGTCAATGGATGATCGTAAGGCCTGTGGTAGAGGAGGAAGAGAAGTAGCTCCTGTGTTGCCAAGAAAACGGATGCCAGGTCAAGATAGTCTCATCAGGAACAGCAGAAAGATCCATGGACTCCGAGTGGAGGTTGAGGCACAGTACTGGCGGATTCTGAGCAGAACCTGAAACAATTCACATGACAAAATGTGCTCCATGAAACAATGCTACAAACCACCAAATCAATTTGCCATGGATTGTGTTTCCATGTTCCAGGGGATACCAAGCGACCAGGGGAGTCTGTGGGCAGTCGATAATATGGAATTGGAATGTTCTCCTGATGATTTCCCGACACTCTAAGATAAACAGGAACAGTCTGATGGGTATCTTCGGTCAACAAATTGTCCATTTAGACCCTCTAGCCTGCAGCGGCCCAGTCCATAGAACAGTCTCCAATCCATTTGTTGAGCCCACTCTCTCTCCAAAAAGCTTTCTCGGCACCAGAGTCAATCAGCGCACTAACAGAGAAATTCGCGGACTGCCACTGGAGATGCCTGAGCAGAATGCTGGGAGAAGAGAAGAATCCGCTGCTGAAGCTCTTACCAAACTTCTCCACATAAATGATAGGCGTCCCTTTTCCCGGACCAATGCGGGCGGGAAGAACGAAGACCAGCTTCTCCACAATACCCCACAGGCAGACCGAGCAATACAGCGTCACGCTCCTCTGAGACAACCTGCACGACACCCACCTCCATGGCTTAAACAGTTGCTCACTCATACGACTCGGGAAGAGCACTCCGGCGGCTCTCTCCTGGGCGACATGGGGAGAGTTTAAGTTGATGACGAAGACAGGTTATGCCGGGAATTCTCCACTCCTCTCTCGTAAGGCGCTCCCGAATCCGATTATCCAACCTGATAGTGAGTGAAATAAGATTATCCAGCGTGAGGCCATTCATCATATGACAGTCCTTAATTCATCTTTTAAAATCTCAGACAAAGCATTGACTAACACTCGCCCCTTGTCACAAATCATTCCAACTTCACCACTGCTGCTAAACTCGCTTTCACCGTCTCCACCAACGAAAGCCCCCTGCAAAAGAAAAAGAAAACGAACAGTTCGCAGCCTCCTTGCCTCTGTAGAACGTGGCGTCAAAAACCTTCCCACCTCGCGCGGGTAAGAAGCCACGTAGGCGTGGCAAATGCCCGACTGACTCTCCCCAGACCCGCGGATCCCCAGGCACGAGCGGAACCGCTAGTAGAGTTGATACAATCACGGCTCTTTCTGTGGGGCGAGAGGTGAGGGCATGTTGTTAAAACCATTCTCATTGAGTCAAATAACCCACAGGTTCCCCATTATGTTCCCCGTCATAGCCTCTGGAGCAGGAACAAAGGCTCTCCGATCCGGGCTGAAGGTAGTAAGGGCAGACACTTGATTGGTGAGTAATTTAACCTGATTACAGCACCCAGACTGTCCTCAGCCAATGTCTCGAAAACAAGGGGGACTCATGTTGGCCAAGTAGAATGCCCTGTTGGCTTCCTGGGAACCATTGAGTGCACTCTGGGGGTATCGACTACTGTCTGCTGGGTTCGTAGTCAGATCACAGGTGATTCTGAATAGAACCAAAATGCAGACAAAGTACATGGCCAGGAAGTTTTACACAGGTTTGTTGATACATCTTTATAATAGTCCAGGTTTCAATAAATAGTGGGAAGATCAAGTCCAGGTGTTACAGGGTACGCGATCCAGGTCAGGGCAGGTGTAGAATCCCAATGTCCTAGTTCGTGGTGATCCAGGAGAAGAGGCCGATAGTGGAGAGCAGGATGAATTTGGTGGCAGAAGTGAAAGCGGAGAGCAGGGTCTGGGTTCCAAATGTATAGTTGTCTTGACTATGATCTACGATAGTGAAATTGCCCAGGTCTTAAAGGCCAAGGAAGTGATTATAGTGAATGAACTGCCAGCCTGAACCCTACTCCTTTTTGGCTCCTCCTGCCAATCAAGGACAGACAGAGGGGGGGGGGGGGGGAGCAGAGAGAGAAATACTTTTGCAGTAGGCTAACA
>NW_025539969.1:0-10598 GCF_020615455.1 Coregonus clupeaformis | reverse complement strand
TATTAGGCTTGGTGGGGACCTAGGCAGAGACGAACACATTTGACAACAGAGGGTGAATTAGGATGTCGCTTATTCAGCGTGAATTGGCAGAGAGAAACAGTTCAGGTGGAATAGCCCAGACCGGGGTAGGAGCTGGAGTGGGGGAAGAGAGCCAGTAGTCCGAGAGCTGGATGACGAGGATATCAAAAACAGGATGAGCAGGTTGCGGCGTGGGAATGGCAGGTAGAGGCAGGCAGCAGGAACAGACGGGATCTGGTCGAAGGAGAGACAGGCGACAAAACGGGCAGAAATAACTATAATGCTGAGATAGTAACAACTAGACTGAGATTGCTGTATCGGGGCCAAGTTACCACAGGTAGTGTGTAGGAACGAACTGGCGCTGAAGAGGTGTCCAGTCTGGGTAGATAACTGCTGGTTGATTGATGACAATGAGCCGCAGCTGAAGTAACGAGCATGAGAGAGAATGGCCACGCCCTGACCTAGATCCTTCTGACTGGGCTGCACAGCAGGGGGAGACAGACAAGACAACACACACACACAGGGGAAAAAGGAAAAGGGAAACAAGCCGGAACCGGACCAACAGTGCCGAACCGTACAGTACCTCAATCTTGGCGCCACCCGCGACCCACCCGGCTTGTCAGTGGTCCTTTATGGAAGTCAGCCACCAGCTGCGGATCCAGTATAAATCGCCGGGGAATCCAGGACCTCTCTCGACCGTATCCCTCCCAGTCCACCAGGTACTGAAGCCCTCTACCACGCTCCGGACGTCCAGCAGTCTCCGCACCGTGTAGGCTGGATGGCTGCTGGCCAATACGCGTGGCGGAGGGGGATCCACAGGCGGACACAAAGCCCTGGAGGAGACCAGCTTCAGCTGGGACACGGAAATGTAGGATGGACTCTCATGGCCTGGGGAAGTCAAACTGAACAGCCGAAGGGTTGATGATGGAGTCGATCTCGGAAGGAATTCCAAATACTGGGCGCACAGCCACGGGAGTCAGTGCGCAGGGGGATGTTGCTGGAGGAGAGCCAGACCTTCGACCAGGCTGGAGTCCGGGAGCACTACTCCTGTGCCTGTCCGGCCACCTCTTGTTACGCTCTGGCTGTCCGTAGGAAGGGCCCCACGGTGTCCACCCACACCTTGCGGCAGCGACAAAGGTTATCCTGAACTGACGGGACGGCTAACTCCTTTTCTTGAGACGGGAACACGCATGTTGGTACCCAAAGCCGCCTCAAAAGGGGTGAGAGGCCGGTGGCAGATGAGGTGAGGGAATTGTGGGCATATTCGACCCACGGAGATGTTTGGCCCAGGTGGACGGGTTCTGGGATGTCACACAGCGAAGAGCAGCCTCCAGGTCCTGATTTGGTCCTCTCAGTCTGGCCATTGGACTGGGATGGAAACCTGATGAGAGACGACAGAGGCACCCAGAGCCGAACAAAACTCCTTCCATACCCGAGAAAATGAACTGTGGACTCTATCGACACTATCCACAGGTATTCCATGGGGACGGAATACATGTAGGACAAAGAGGTCGGCTGTCTCACTGGCAGACGGTAATTTTGGTAATGCAACAAAATGGGCAGATTTAGGAGAATCTGTCCACGACATGGTGAGTAATGGTGTCATTACCTCCCAGACATAGAAGTCCAGTGACGAAGTCCAAGGCCACGTGGAGACCAAGGACGACTGACTGGAGAGGCCGCAGCAGGCCCGAAGGAGCCCTGTGGAAGCCTTATTTTGGGCACAGATGGAACAGGCCGCCACGTACTCCCGGACGTCAGCCTCTCGGCGGATGGCCACCAAAGTGCCTAAAGTAGCGACAGTGTACGTTCATACCAGGGTGGCAGGAGAATCGTGTGAGGTGTGGATCCAGTTGAGCACTTGATACGCACGGCCAGTGGAACATAGAGAGAAGGTCGGGGGGCCACGGCCGGTCCAGGTTCCAACTCTTGTGCCGATCGGACGAGGGACTCGATTTCCCAGTGAACAGCCGCCACTAAACATAAAGCTGGCAGAACAGGTTCAGGATTGCTGAAGTCTTCATTGTCTGTAAACTGGAAGTAGAGAGAGCATCAGGCTTGACATTACGTGTGCCAGGACGATATGTTAAAAATAAAACTTGAACCTGCTGGAAGAACAGAGCCCATCTGGCCTGACGGGGAGTTCAGCCTTTTGGATGACTGGATGTAAGCCAGGTTCTGTGGTCTGGTCCAGACTATGAAGGGTTGCTCTGTTCGTCTAGCCAGTGCCTCCACTCCTCCAACGCCAACTTGACAGCAAGCAACTCCGTTACCACGCTCGTAGAAGTTCTTCTCAGCAGGGTCAATCTCCTGGAGAAAAAGGCCACAGGATGGAGCTTCTGGTCCGTGGGGGAACGTTGTGACAGTGGGACTGCTCACCCTCGAATCAGAGGCGTCCACTCTACAATAAACTGCAAACTAGTGTCTGGATGAATAAGAACAGGTGAGGTGGGTGAACAGTTCCTTCAATGTACTCAGCTGACTCTAGCTCAGGCGGTCCACAGGAATGGCACCTTAGGGGAGGGTGAGAGCTTGGTCAGGGGGGCAACCACTGGGCTGAAACCCTGATGAAGGGCGGTAGAAGGGCGAAGCCCAGGAAGCGCTGTAGCTGCTCTCGAGACGTGCGTGGGGGCCACCCACAACCGCCTGATCTTGTCAGGTCTGGTGACACTTGTCCCCGCCGATAATAAAGCCCAAAAAGGAACGGACTGCCGAACCCACATTTCTTCTGCTTTACATACAGTTTATTTTCCATGAGGCTGGAGAACCAGACGGACGGGGAGACGTGTTCATCCTGTGACTTAGAGACATAAAAAATGTCATCCAAATAGACAAACACAAAACGGTGTAGAAAATCCTCAACACATTGTTAACCATGGCCTGAAACACTGCTGGGGCGTTAGTGAGACCGAATGGCATAACCAGGCATTCAAAGGCCCTGGGAGAGGGGTATTGAACCCAGTCTTCCATCTGCCTCCGGCCTGATCCTAACGAGGTGGTAAGCGTTACGAAGGTCGAGTTTGGTAAACACGGGTGGCACCAAGGAAGGGGTTCAAATGCTGAGTTGATGAGAGGCAGGGGGTACGTATTTCTGACTGTGATGTTATTAAGTCCTTCTGTAGTCAATGAGGTCGTAATGTTTTGTCCTTCTTCTCTACAAAAAAGAACCCAGCACCAACAGCGGAAGATGAGGGACGAATGATGCCAGAGGCTAGGAGTCGCCGCCATGTAAATACTTCTGCATAGCTTCTCTCTCAGGACGGACAGATTGAAAAGCCGACTGGATCGCAAGGGCTCCATGCAAAAACTCAATAGCGCACCGTATGGCCTATGAGGTGGTAATGAAAGTGCCTTGTACTTACTGAATACCTCGGCCAGGTCCAGGTACCTCAGGGACTGAAGAGAGGTCTGGGGTTTTGACAGGGGAAGCAGGGGAAATCTACCGAGGGCGGAATAGCCGACCCAAGGCAAACAGAATGGCAGTGAGAGGCTCCAACTGTGTATTTTGTAGGTTTTGCCAGTCAATATGGGGGTTGTGAATGCTAAGCCAAGGGAAACCGAGGATAAGGGGGGAGGCCGAGAGGAGGATCATTTTAAACTTGGATGGTTTCTTTGTGATTGCCGGACAGCATGAGAGAAATGGGTACAGTTTGATGGGTGATGTTAACAAACTGATGGCCAATAGCTGGTTACTGTTATAGGCTTAGGCAGGGCCTAAATAGGGATCTCAGCCTGAGTGACCAGGTTAACGCTTAAGGAAACTATCCTCAGCACCAGAGAGTCAGATGAGAGGTGCCAGTGGGAGAGATAGGGATTCCTGAACTGGACTGTAGCTGGGATAACTAGACGGGGTGCTGTGGGCATTGAGTCAGGTGTAGCACCTGCAAAGTGCTGCCCACTTTACCTGCGAGTCATCTTTTGGGCGAACCGGATAGTTAACCAGGAAAATGAGTGCGTTCCCCACAGCACATGCACTCACCAGCCCGCGCATGCGCCTCGCAGGGGACAGACGAGCACGGCCCAGCTGCATGGCCTTGCTCTAGTTCCGTGGAGGGATCCGCCATGCGGTGTGTGGGCGGTGGTCCGAGAGTGGTGGTGTAGCTCGGGCTGCAGAAAGCGAGGGGGCCCCGCCTGCGGTGTGGATTTTGACCGCCCTCTCCTGTCTCCTCTCCCGTAGCCTGCTGTCTATTCGTAAGCAAGGGAAACGAGAACATGAAGGTTAGCAGGCTCATCAATAACAGCCAGTTCATTCTTAATCGTGGTCACTTAGACTGGCAATAAACGCTTCCTGAAGAGCTTGCCATTCCACTTGGAATCGGCTGCCAAGGTCCAAAAATCAATGGCGTATTCTGTAGCCACGCCACCTGCGTTCTGTCGTAGCTTCAATAGTCTCTTTGTGGCGGTCCTGCATGGTCCGTGATCAAACACAACTTTCAATTGAGAGGAAAAATCGTCAAACGACAGGCTAACGCAATCATGCTGAGTAGAACAAGCCGCTTTCTGCCCAAATCAAAGCTTTGCCCTCATTAACCTCCCAGTGGTGTAATGTACTTTGAGGATTCCGGAGAAAGACAGGGGCTTCTGTTGGAACACCAAGCGCACTGAAGCAGGAAACCACGGCATTTGTTCAGTCCCCAGTGAAAGGTTCGTGAGGTTGGGTAGGGTTCCGGCCAGGAGCGTAAGCCGAGCCTGGAGCCACTGTAGGAGGAACAGGCGGAGAGAAGCAGAGGGAGGGAAGGGGCAGTGAGTGTTACCAGGTTAGCTACCTGAGAGGTGAGATGAGATACTTGGATCCAACAACTGCTGGTTGTTATCCACAAGAGTCCGATGAGTTGGTCGTGTTGTCCCGGCCAACACTCCCTGAGAATGGAGGGCCATGACACGCCATCACCCAAGAGTTTTCATGTGTGGCATTCTGCTGAGTCCATGTTTGGCCAGTTTGCCTTCTATTAGGCTTCTGGTGGGGGGACTCAGTGCAGAGACGGAGACACACGGACAACAGAGGGTGAATTAGGATAGTCGCTTTATTCAGCGTAGAATGGGCAGGAGAGAAACAGTTCAGGGTGGAAGAAGCCTCAGACCGGGGTAGGAGCTGAGTGGGGGGAGAAGAGCCAGTAGTCCGAGAGAGCTGGATGACGAGGATATCAGACAACAGATGAGCAGGTTGCGGCGTGGGAATGGCAGGTGCAGGCAGGCAGGCAGGGAACAGACGATCTGGTCGAAGGGAGAGACAGGTTACAAAACGTGGCAGAAACAACTATAATGCTGAGATAGTAACAACCAGACTGAGATTGCTACGGGCCAAGTTACCACAGGTAGTAGAGAACGTAACTGGCGCTGGAGAGGTTCCAGCTCGGGTAGATCACTAAGCTGGTTGATTTGATGACCACACGAGCCTAGCTGGAAGTTAACGTGAGCATGAGAGAGATGGCCACAGCTCCCTGATCCCAGGGATCTCTGACGGGCTGCAAGCACAGCAGGGGGGAGACAGACAAGACAACACACACACACAGGGGAAAAGGAAAAGGGAAATAAGCGGAACCGGACCAACAGTGCCGCAACTGTAACATACATGGGTAGAGTTCTGAAGCAAAGAAATGGGAATGAATTATCTGACAACAATTCTCCTGGAATGGTCTCTGTATTTGTTGTGATTATACAGTGGCAGTAAAAAGTAAGCCCTGTGTTTGTGTTTTGCAGAATCCCAGAACATAATTCAGGAGGGAGACTCAGGCAGGTCCAGCCTGCTTGGGCCTGATATGGCTCTGAACATCACTGCTCTACTGAAGAACCTCCCAGAGAACCAGAGACCTGAAGCTCAAACAGTCAGTAGACAGACCACAACAGCACATGAAAATCAATTTCACTTGTGTCAATCTACACAAACAAAATTCCATATATTATAACAATCCCATAACTAAGATAGCCTCAACCCCAACTCTGCGCTGAGTTGACCAGTCAGGTGCTGTTATGTGTGCTAGAGGTCTTTATGAATCCACCTGTACCCGAATACCCGAGACCCGATCCGGGACCCTAAAGGGACTGGGATCCAGAATTCTAAATAATGTCATGGGTCTGGGTCAGATCTGATATGATTGTCACGGTCTCGGTATGTGTAATTTTGACTGACTTGTCTGGAAGGGCCCAGACAGATCCAACGCGACTGCTGCAGTAAAGAGAGAGAGAAAATGTATAAATAATGCTGCTTGCTCTTGCTTTTCAGGAGTGGAGCGCGCTGCGTGTAACTTGTTGTTGGCCAATCACCAGTCATATAGCCTCGCCTCCATGTAGACAAAAGTTAGAGATATCTAATCAATAGAATATAATGAAATGACGGAATGAAAAGTTAAAGGAGAAGGATAGTTGCTGGAATGACTAAGAGCCAACAGGTATGTGGCTACGTAATATCCTGGCCGGAGCAGCAGTAATTTGTAACTGTAGCCTGAGTAACGTTAGCTAAGCAAATCAGCTTCTCCGGGTTGATGCAGTCTAAAACATATACCACGTACGCATGCATACACACACGCCATTGTTTACTCATTATCAAGTGTAGCCCATCGTTTTTTCCTTGTTGTGAACTCAATGCAGAGTTGTTGTTCCCAACCTCTGCATGCTGTGATTGCTGTCAACTACATTGGAGAGGTGATGTGAGATCTACAAGGCTCTTCTGCAGAGTCCCTCTGAGCTGACCAACCATGACTTGTCAGGCAATCATATTTGAATCAATGACCACACACTGATGTTGTGTGAATGATTAAAATATATTTAGAGCCCTGAGTTTTTCCTGTGACCTACAACCCCCTAACTTTACATGATGTAAAGTTGAATGCTGAAACTTGGTTGTCTGTCCCACCAACAGGATCTTGGTCTGTTTGATGGCTGAGCTGACCACAGAGAAACCTCCAGAGCATCCTCTCTGCAGAGAACCTAGCTGCTTACGACCGTTAACACTGCAACCTGACCTATAGGTCACAGTTTACTTTATTCATTCCTTTGTATTTGTATGGTGGAGCAGGTTTCTGTACTATACATAAAGAAGTCGAAGTTTACATACACCTTAGCCAAATACATTTAAATCCTCCTTAGGTCAGGTTAGTATCACCACTTTATTTTAAGAATGGAACAAATGGAATAATAGTAGAGAGAATGATTTATTTTAGCTTTATTTATTTCCATCACATTCCTAGTGGGTCAGAAGCCTACATACACTCACTAGTATTTGGTAGCATTGCCTTTAAATTTTTTAATCTCTGTCAAACGTTTCGGTAGCTCTTCCACAAGCTTCCCACACAAAGTTGGGTGGAATTCTTGGCCCATCTCCTCCTGACAGGGCCTCCTTGCTCGCACACACTTTTTCAGTTCTGCCCACAAATGTTCTATAGGATTGAGGTCAGGGATTTTTGATGGCCACCCCAACATCCTCGACTCTGTCCGCCATTTTTGCCACAACTTCTTAGAAGTATGCTTGGGGTCATTGTCCATTTGGAAGACCCATTTATAACTTGCTTTAATCTCCTAATCGATGTCTTGAGATGTTGCTTCAATATATCCACATAATTTTCCTTCTCATGATGCCATCTATTTTGTGAAGGCACCAGTCCCTCCTGCAGCAAAGCACCCCAACAGCATGCTGCTGCTACCCTCGTGTTTGTCAGTTGGGATGGTGTTTTTCGGCTTGCAAGCAATTTCTTTTCCCAAACATAACGTATGGTCACAATGGCTAAACAGTTCTATTTTTGTTTTAACTGAACAGAGGACATTTCTCCAAAAAAAAGTACGATCTTTGTCCCCACGTGCAAATGTAAACCAGAGTTTGGCTTCTTTTATATATGTTTTTGGGAGCAGTGGTTTTTTCCTGCTGAGCGTTTTGTGTTGGGTGTTTATATATGACTCTGCTTTTACTGTGTGATATACAGTGTGGGGAAAAAGTATTTGGTCAGCTACCAATTGTGCAAGTTCTCCACTTAAAAATATGAGAGATAATTGTCATTTTCTTATCATAGGTATTACCGCCAATTCAGATAGACAAAATGAGAAAAAAATCGCTATTGTAGGATATTTTATGAATTTATTTGCAAATTATGGTGGAAAATAAGTATTTGGTCACTAAATAAAAGTTTCAATACTTTGGTTATTTTTGTTGGCAATGACACAGGTCAAACATTTTCTGTAAGTCTTCACAAGGTTTTCTACACACTGTTGCTGGTATTTGGGCCCATTCTCCATGCAGATCTCCTCAGAGCACAGGATCTTTGCAGTTGTCGCTAAGTAATACAGACTTTCAACTCTCCAAAGATTTTCTTTGTGTTGAGATTTGAGACTGCATTGCCAATCCATGACCTTGAAATGCTTCTGACGGCCACCCTTCGCTCCGGCGGTGTGCTTGGGATCATTGTCATGCTGAAAGACTCCAGCCACGTTTCATCTTCAATGCTCCTTTGCTGGGATGGAAGGAGGTTTTCACTAAAATCTCACGTATACATGGCTCCCATTCATTCTTTCCTTTTCTTTATAATGGATTGGCCGGTCCCCATCCCTCCCAGAAAAACAGCTCCTAAAGCATGATGTTTCTAACCCCTATGCTTCACAGTAGATATGGTGTTCTTGGATGCAACTCAGCATTCTTTTGTCCTCCAAACACGACGTAATTGAGTTCTTGCACAAAAGGTTTCTTATTTTGGTTTCATCAAATTCATATGACATTCTCCTAATCCTCTTCTGGATCATCCAAATGCACTCTAGCAAAAAATCAGACGGCCTGTACATGTACTGCTTACAGGGGGACACGTCATAAAACTGCAGGATTTGGAGTCCTCAAGGCGAGTGTGTTACTGATGGCTTTGTTACTTTTGTCCCAGCCTTCTGCAGGTCATTCACTAGGTCCCCCGCAGGGTTCCCCAAGATTTTGCTTTGTGATCATTTTTGACTTAATGTGAGATCTTTATGAGCCCTGTGATCGGGTGAGATTATCAGTGGTCTTGTGGTAAGTGTCTTCCTACTTCCCTAATAATTGCCCACAAAGGATTTCAAACTGCTTGCTTATCTATTGCAGATTCAGTCTTCCCAGCCAGCCTGGTCAGGCTCATAATTTTGTTTCCTGTGTCCTTTTGACAGCTCTTTTTGGTCTTGGCTATAGTGAGCTTGGAGTGTGACTGTTTGAGGTTGTGGACAGGTGTCTTTATACTGATAACAAGTTCAAACAGGTGCCATTAATACAGGTACTCCAGGGAGGACAGAGAGCCAAAAGAAGAAGTTACAGGTCTGTGGAGAGCCAGAAATCTTGCTTGTTTGTAGGTGATCAAATACTTATTTTCCACCATAATTTGCATGGTAATAAATTCATTAAAAATCCTACAATGTGATTTCTGGGAAAATCTAAATTTGTCTGTCATAGTTACTTTGTACTCATGATAAAAATTACAGGCCTCATCTTTAAAGGGAGAACTTGCACCATTGGTGGCTGACAGATAGACTACTTTCTTAGACAGCGCCGAGAAGATGGCTGCCGCTTTACAGCTCCTCTAACCATTTGTACTATTATGTGTGTTTTTACCGCTGCTATTTGTAATTTATTTTGTGGCTATAATGCTTCTGCCATCGTCTCTTATAACCAAAAAGAGCTTGGATAATAGAACAGCGATTACTCACCTCGTGATTGACGGTGATTTTTCTTTCAACGAGGCGGCCGCTAAGGAGATGAGGACACTGATAGGAGGGCCTAAACTGGGTTGGCTCGCGTGAGGAAGAGTAGTGAGACAGAGATAGGATGAGACTGGGTGCTTTGTAAGATCCGACAGCGAGCACTGCTTTTCCATCAATTCGATGAAGCACTCAATTGAATAACAAATTGATGACTGGCATTACGGAAAGATTCCTACTAACGGGACATTAAAATTTGTAATATTCTGACGGTGTTTCACCGAAGCCGTAAGGCAATTCATTTACATGGATAATATACAGCTAGTTGGTTACGCCATATCGTTAGGATAGACGGGCGATTTGCAGGTGGTGGCGGCCTGTGTATATTTAAAATAAGCAGCTGGTTAACAAAATCAAATACTACAGTCTCAGGTTTTGTTATTTCAGAGGTAGAGTATCTTATGATAAGCTGTGGTGACTACACTATTTACCAAGAGAGTTTTCATCTATATTTTTCATAGCTGTCTATTTACTACCACAAACCAATGCTGGCATTAAGATTGCACTGAATGAGTTGTAAAAGGCCATAAATCAACAGAAAACGCTATCCAGATGCAGCGCTCCCTAGTGGGCTAGACACTTTAATGCAGGAAACTTAAATCTGCTCTACTAATTTTGGCCAGCATGTTAAATGTGCAACCAGAGGAAAAAAATTTCTAGACCACTTTTTACTTCCACACACAGAGACGCATACAAAGCTCTCCCTCGCTCCTCCATTTGGCAAATCTGACCATAATTCTATTCTTCCTGATTCCTGCTTGCGTAAGCAAAAACCTAAAGCAGGAAGCACGGTGACTTCGGGCAGCGTGGCGGCTGATGACGCGAGATGCTAAGCTACAGGACTGTTTTGCTAGTACAGACTGGAACATGTTCCGGGATTG